>NC_090750.1:52843081-52893081 GCF_036898095.1 Palaemon carinicauda | reverse complement strand
CTCTTTTGGGAGCATTAAACATTTCACAATGCGTATTGTTCCCTTACAATTTGATCACTACTGTCAAAACACTCACAGCATATGTGTGTCTTCAGTTTCCTCTTGAAAGCCTTAATATCTTCAATGAATCGGATGTCTCGTGGGAGCTTATTGTATAGTCTCGGGGTCGCATATTTAAAGGCTCTGTGGCCTACAGCAGAGTTCTAATAGTTTGAAACCATTAGAATAAACAAAGTAATTGGGTAAAATTAACAGTATTCTGCATTATCAAATGTCTTATGGATAAATAATAGACGGAAGTTATCGTTTCAAAATAAAACCTTTGATAGCTGTCTTGCGTTATTGCCAGATTCAATCTATCTCTTCCATTGTGAGCAATATTTAAGCAAAGTGCTGAAGAATGGGTAGATAAAATGTTAGCACATGGAATTTATTTCAGTAAGAGCTTTTTGATATGCGAAAGGGCCACTCAGTAATAAAATGTTTTATTAGTAGTATGGTGATGTTAAATTGGACGAGTTCCTGGAATCCATGCATTGTTTGTGCTTAACAATGTTTCACTAAACACGACCATCTATGGCATCGTAATGCTTAAAACTGATTATACATTCTTTAAATTTCTTAATAGTTTATATACCCTTAAAGCACTTATTAAACAGGGCAGGTATATCAAAAACTGAAGAGAATTGTCTTAAAATCAAAATGATTGAATTCCACACAACCCGCAGACACCCGATAATTTCTGAGAATTTCTTAAAAATAAGTTTGAAAATATTTAGTCAATTCTAGCTCTTGCGTAATGAGGCCCCATTACCAATTCAAATGCTAATAAACTTCTTGGAATACTCCAGTGAGTTCTTATATTTTAGCTGCTTTTTACGTATCTTGTTCCCTTCCATTCCAAACAATGCAATTTTTTGCGGTCCTCGAAAGCAAAAATGAGAATTTGAAAAACATGACAGATTACTGCCACTTGGGAATAAACTTAAACCTACGAGAAAGGCTGACTGGCCCCACAGTGATAGAGTTTAGTACCTTACCAATCTATCACTGAAATTCTTAATTACCTTGCAACAACTCAATTTTCATAAACATCCTTTTAGTAGCATTAAAATATATATCATTACACTGGAAACTTATTTGTGACAGCTGGTTCAGAGGGAAATTTATACCAAAAGCAACAACAAGAACTGCTAAATCCAATAGCAGTGTTTGAGATAATAGGAGTTAAAAAGTTAATTTGAGATGATGTTTTAGTAGTGGGATCGTTTAAGACTAGACTATGGAAATTTACTAAATTGCAAATAGGCCGAGTGCAATGGAATTACCTTCACGTTATACACACACACACAATATATATATATATATATATATATATATATATATATATATATATATATATATATATATATATGTATATATATATATATATATATATATATATATATATATAAATATAATATATTCCTTTCATGTTTAACGTCTTGCTTGGTTTAACAAGGTTCAAACTAGGCTTGCAATTACGCCCTCAAGTTCCTATTAGAAGAGCAACAATGACATAAGGGACAATTATTTAGAATTAACCAAATAATTAATAATATACATTTAGAATGAGTCACTTTTAACCTAATATATCAAATTTACTCGTTTCGTAAATTACAGTGTATTTCATGTCAACAGATTACAGCACTCACAATAACTGTAATTAACAAAGTGAAAGGATTATTAACTTAATTAATAAGACTCACTTCGGTCTGTTTTAAGCTAGTGTCAATAATCAAGAGAAATCCAAAGGCTCCAATGTTAAGGAGGTTTTTATTGTGAAATCGATCATTTGAATGTTTGAATAACCGCTCTGTGGGTATTTACCATTTAGCATTCAACACAGGTTGCATTTCATGGCGAACTTTTTATTTTTCTAGATTTGTTTCTGTATTAACAAAAGAAAGCGGTTTGTAGTCTCCTAATTACCTTTTAAACATATTTACCTTGAATTATATTTATGCATAATTACGTAATTTAAACTATTAAGAATAATTGAGCTACAAAATAAGAAAGAAAGAAAGAATACTGGTACAAGAAAGGTTCTTGTAACTATTTAAATACTTTAAATTTCCCTTTGGCAATATTTTGATTAATATGAAAAGTATTCTGGTTAACACTTACATGGCACATTCATTCTCCAACTACTCTTTCTCTGTTGCTTTTCCTGAACCAACAATACTGTAGTCTTAAATTCTCTCGAAAACTATTTAAATTTGACAAGCCATACAACACTTCAATACATTTGTTTCTAAATGTTTGAATACTGAAGTTAACTCAAGTAATGTATAGATGTTAAGATGTTTTAACTAATAAATCCATCTCTAATGACCATTGTAGTAAGCAGCCACACATACACGGAGAGGTCAGAGGCCAGAGGTCTTAAAACCAAGCCCCATCCCCTTATACAAAGTACACTTGCTACACCATCTGTGCTAAGGTCAGAAACCAATCAGATGTCAAGTCTTAAGGAAATTCATATTAAAATAGAGGGACACTCGGTAGAGCGCAGACCTCCGCCATGACAGCTTATTTCTCAACCTTTTGCTCGACCTTGACCTTGACCTTTGGCTTTAACGTGTATTATTTGGCGTGGATTTTCATATCTCAAATATGAACCAAGTTTGAAGTCTCTGTGACAACGATGTCCAAACTTATGGCTGATTACGTGAATTGGGAGTTTTGTTTGACCATGACCTTGAACTTTGAGTGACCTTCCAAAATTTAATCATTTCTAGCTATTCTCAAAACAGTTAATCTTGTAAATTTCATTACGATTAAAATTGTGGCCTGGAAGCTGTTCACATACAAACAAACACATACAAAAACAGGGGGTAAAACGTAATCTCCTTCCAACTTAGTTGGCGGAGGTGATTACTATAAATCCCCTGCCAGTATATAGATGACGAGGCTATTAAATATAAATGAAACAAAGCACAAATGATAACAGTTTTAAATCCATCGATTTGAAAGTTATTATCCAGGAGTCAAATTATAGCACCTTGACCTACGTTATGATCATTATGAAAAAATATCTTGCTGGTAATTCATGTAATGTTGCTGTTTTGTCATTAAAACCCCACTTTATTTAACGAAGTTACTTACATTAAATATAGTTTTTGGAAGTTCCATAAATTTGGAATTTACCATAGTTTGTGCTCACTGCCAGATTTATATTGTATTGTTATGAGTTCTCCATTGAGACACTAACTAACAAAGTCTTCCTGACTTTGGAGATCGTAATACGTGTAATATATTAGCTTCTAAGAAGGGCCCTTTGAAATTGCCATTACCAATTCCATAATGCCTCTCTAGCCAGATATCGTCCACGATTAAAACACACACATAGCCTACTAGCTTAGTTAGAAAAAACAATTATAAATGCGTCTTTAAGACTACCGTTTATCAATACCACCAGATGACCAAGCCAACTGCAGTGACATCTGAAGTCGAAATATGAACTTATACTAAAATTCGTCACACAGTCGATTTTCAAATCACATTGAATTAAATGACATTGAATAAGACCAAAGGCGAATCCTGCATTATAATAACAATTTGTTATTCAAACACTTCGATACAAAACCAAATAAACTTAACCTTACCAAGTTCGGGTAATGAGAAATAACAGGGGTCGTCACTTCTGTCTCTTTCCAAAACCAAACAAAAAATACCTTTGGACAACAGCTAACCGATTGTCCGTCTTGTATTGACCTACACTGGATAAGTCCACTCGTCATTTTCGGTGTTACGTCATAATGACGTCATAATACGTCACTACAGGAGTAAGGCAAACTGAGACTATGATAAGTCCCGTGTTATTTCCTATTTTATTTCCGAGATTGACCATTGAAACTCGTTCTGTCACGATCTACTCAAATGAAAACTTAAGATATTACAAAACAATAAACAGAGCCTATTTAAGCTTGAATAGTGTCTTTGTACTATTACTCAAGTTATCAGAACCGGACGTCCAAAATATCTAAGAGAGTTGCTACTTATTGTGCAGCCAACATGGTGCGTTGACACGAGAATAGTTACAGATAGTTTCAAGTTTATGGAACCAAGATACATGTCAATTTCCTTTGGCCGCTGCCAATAAATTGTGTTGACACGAGAATAGTTACAGATGGTTTTAGGTTATCGGAATATAGATATATGTCAATTCCTTTTGGTCGCTTCAACCTTACCAACTTTGTAAGCTTAGGAGGGGGGTTTGGGGGAGACCTTGATCCTTGGGCGGAGAGGGGCTGATCATATGTACATATGGTCAGTCTCTAGGGCATAGTCCTGCTCGAGAGGGCAATGCCCCTGTTCCTTTCTTCTGCCATTCATGAGTGGCCTTTAAACCTTTACTGTAGGTCTATAGTTCTCAAATATGCGGCCCCAAGACTATACAATAAGCTCCCACGAGACATTCGAAAGACTGAAGATATTAAGTCTTTCAAGAAGATATAAAAGAATTTCTCGATTCCTGAGTGCTTTGATATGTGGATTTGGCAATAAACACGGAATAGGATGTGTGATACTCTAAATACCTAAGGTTGTGTACGGCATACAAATTTGTAGGTCCTGTAGAGCAGAGGGATCCCCTGTGTGTGATAAAACCAGGAAACAGTCCTTAATATAAAGTAACCTAATATATCAATATGGCTAAGCAAAATATGTATATTTACTTCGAGCCAATACGCTTAGTAAATAAATAAATCAAAAGGTTATAGCACAATTCAATAAAGGGGCTCATATAAAAAATACAGGAGCTAAATTTGGGATTACCAATATATTTTTTCATTCACAACTTCATTAAACCTGGAGCTTAAGAACACAGAAGCTAAATTTAGGGTTACCAATATAATTTTTTTTTTCACAACAATTTATATATATATATATATATATATATATATATATATATATATATATATATATATATAATGTATATAAATTTAATCCATAATTTATATCTTCCAAAAATACTTCCCCTGCACACACACTGACCACTCATAATTACCACCCCTGAAATACACCCCCCGCCCCATCCCACTAGGAGCCACCCACAGCGCCCCTCCCCCCTACGAATTGACAGTGATTCATGCCTGGTTGCAAATTTGCTGGAACTTATCATGATGGTCAACAAATAATTAAGCATGCAATAGGCATTCAAACTTGATAGGAGTTGGTACTGCATACATACATACATGAATATATCTCCCTACCTCTAGGTTCAAATCTCTGCCCAGCCAGAAGCTATTATCATAAATGATTCCAGTGGATATATATTCCCAAGGTTGAATTCGGTATTAAATGCCATTATGGTTGATATTTACATAAATATATACATATTCAACTTAACTATTACGAGACGAATAAAATAAATCTCCACTGAACATGAAACCGAAGCACAAATAATAAGTGGGTCTTGGTCTAAATTATGAACACAAATTTCGTAGTTCATAGATCATTAACCAAGATTTTGTGCACTGGAGAAACTCACGTACACTATTACCTATAACCAGTTTTGTTTCACAAATTAGTGCCGGAGGTAATTTGCTCATGGAAGTATTTATCGTCATTTTGGACATTAAAAATACAACTCAAAAAAGTATTTTAACGATGTGGTAACGTCCGTGACTGGTGGACGCCAGACTAGGGTTTGAGTCCCGCTCAAACTCGTTAGATTCTTTGGTTGCTGTAACCTCACCATCCTTGTGAGCTTAGGAGGGGGGGGGGAGCCTATAGGTCTACCTGCTGAGTTATCCTTTGTCCTAGCTTGGATGAAGAGGTGATTGGGGGCTGATCATATGTATATACTGTATGGTCAGTCTCAATTGCATTGTCTACTCGATAGTGCAATGTCACTGTCCCTTGGCTCTGTCCTTTCTGAGCGACCTTGAACACCGAATGAGTTTCTCTCTGCCTTCCCACCTTGAGCAGAACTGCGGGTAACAACCTTTGCTTGAAAAAAAACAACCGATAGCACAGACGAGGAACCAAGAGTACTTATAATAAGAGTCTTGCCATACCTAATGAGGTGATTACATTTGTTTGTCGACTGGATTACGAAAAATTAAAATAATCATTTCATTCAAATTAATTTGATCAGCGATGGTATTTTAGGAATAAAATCGTGTTTTTAAATAGGTTTTGGGACTGAATAAGCTTTCAGTGTTTTAGCAATTAATTTCTTTGAGAGAGAGAGAGAGAGAGAGAGAGAGAGAGAGAGAGGGGGGGGGGGCCTTCACAATAATTTCATAATGCAATTAAAAATACGGGGACTCTCTCTCTCTCTCTCTCTCTCTCTCTCTCTCTCTCATAGGATAAACAGCTTTTAGATAAATATGATCTTAACTACCAAATTAATCAACCAATATAGCAGAGAAATGTATAGAAAGAAGGGATATGGTATGTAGAGGCAGCATCACAAATAAGAATGCTGTCAGAAGTACAGAAAAATTCAATCTGATGAATAGCTCTTAGTCCCTACGATTTTGACCTTGTGCTGAACATCATTATATCAGACGTATGAGAAGAGATTCCCCAGAGCATATCTTTTCGCCTAAATTTGTTTGGGAAAACTCAAAAGCTAGAAATGTGGAGCCAAACACTTGAAAATCAAGGCATTGGATAAGCAGATAAAAAGATAATTTCTATGGATGGTAGAAGATCGACTGGGTTCAGTGACACTGAGATTAGATGACATCAAGAAAGTTGGATTTTTTATCTAGAATCAAATTAACAAATGGAAATATGAAGAGAAATTAACTAAGCAATACAAAGGGCTTAGGTGAATTGGAGCTGGTAATCAGGATTCCTAGGGGAGAAGGGGATCAGTGCAAAGGTTAAAAGAAGGTTCAATAGATGTGACATTAGATCTGCAGTGGTTTTAGGGGGACTGACACACTAATGATTTCGAAGGCCTAAGATAGAGAAATGGAAGTGGTAGAAATATGAATGATAAAATGGATGTGCAGTGACGAGAAGAGATAGGATCAGATATTTTATTATACACAGTCAAAATAGTAAGGTGTTATAGGCTCAGTTAAAAAGACTTGGTGATTTGGTCATGTTTTGCAAACAAATTATCAAAATCATGGAGACGGAAGAAAGAAAGAAAGAAACAAAGCAAGATGAAGGAAGGAAGGAGGGAAGAAAGAAAGAAAGGAAAGAAGGAGGAACAGTATGTTAAAAGGATTAAGTTCGTATTGTTTAAAAAGTGCAATGAAGACAAGATCGAAAATTAATACAAGTGGCCTTATGTAAGTGGTGGGAGTTAGTTACATATTGAGAGAGCAATTTTATAAAGTGAGAAAAGTGGCAAAAGTTTGGATAAAGTTAATAAACATAAAAAAAGTGGCCGTGTTGATATTTTGGGAAGTACTTATTGAGATGTCTGTGAAAATGTTAGACGAGACATAAGCCAAGATGAAATTGGAATAGAATTTTCTTTACTACAAGCAAATGAATGCATTTTATTAGTAGAGAGAGCACAGAATACAGGAATAGAACCTGTTTTAATGATGTTAATGGTTTTAGAATATTTTAAGTGTTTATTACTTCTTATATTGTTTATTCTCATATTTCCTTTCCTCACTGGACTATTTTTCCCTGTTGGAGCCCTTGTGATTGTAGCATCTTGCTTTTCCGACTATGGTTGTAGCTTACTACTACTACTACTACTACTACTACTACTACTAATAATAATAATAATCCTCATCATCATAACAACAACAATTTGGTCTATAGACACCGGACACAGGATGTACATTTGGGACTGGCAGGAAGAATTTAACCAAAAATGAAATTTAGTATTAAAAATTTATTTAAGATTGAATGATCCTCCACCAGCCTAAAAAGCAGGAAGGTTGGACTTTTAATGTTCTCTCACACTAAAAAATCTCTTTTTTAGTTAACCACTTACCTATAATTAATGCAGTGTATATCTACAGCTCGGTTGCTGCTGAGAGTCGGAAAGAGAGAGGAATGGACAGCCATGAATGCCCAACCTTCCTGGGATATGGCACCTGCATGATGATTATCTTGCTCTAGAGTCTTGTGGTCTTCAGAAGGGACATTTAATATACGGCTCCGAAAGATTCTCCTCTTCTATCCTCTTGAATAGTGTGTCCATCTTCTGAAAAATGAAATGAATTAATACTCTAGTAAATTTATCCATCATTGTATTCAGTCAATCCATATATAATAACATTTATAGTAGTAAGAGAGAGAGAGAGAGAGAGAGAGAGAGAGAGAGAGAGAGAGAGAAATGTTACAGCATTAGTAACTGAATGATTATTAGAAATAAAAAAAATGGAAAAAAATGCATTAGGAAACTCATTTCCCAAATTCAAACTTTAAAGTTGTATTATTAATTTACTTATAACTGTTTTACTACTCCCATAACAACCAGGTTTCATGCTCCTCGTTAGTCACAAGGTGCAGGGCACTATAATTTCTAGAAAGTTCATTGTCAATAGTTACCTCGTACATAATTTAAGTATCACATTGTATCCTAAGTAGCAAGAATAAAATAATGTTTAAAAAGCTATATACTACAAATTACCAATGAATGGGTTAAATGGAAGTATAAGTTACATAAAGCATCGAAATTTTAAATGTTATGGAATAGATTTGTGAAATAATACGAACGAAAACGTAATTAAGGCTATATTAAACAAGCATGGGAGAGAATTTGGTATTGATACTGAATATATGGAGAAGGATTGGTAATAAATACACGGGTTTAAAATTCAGGTCAACATCCAAAAATACCTCGGTAATGTTTCTCCCAAATTTTAATGCAAAGGACATTCACAGTGACCAATTCGACACGTATCCCCCCCCCCTCTCTCTCTCTCTCTCTCTCTCTCTCTCTCTCTAAGTGTTGAGTATGGGGAAGGGTTCGAGGACCCCAAACTGTTTTTTTGGTTTTAATTACAGTACAAAATCATGAGAAGTTGCATTATTTTGCTTTCGAAGGGACCCCTCTCTCTCTCTCTCTCTCTCTCTCTCTCTCTCTCTCTCTCTCTCGAATTTTCTAGACCATCTGACTTGGGTTCAGTTATTATTCCCCCAACTTACGTAGGTCACAGGCTCTTGCATTGCTAGTCAACAAAAGACTATCAAATTAACTATCTCATTAACTAACTCCTTAACATTTAACGACCACCTATCAAAGCGAGAATTAAGATAATTAAATTTATTAAGTACCTCAGTATCTGTGCACTGTTAAATTTGTACTTAGTTGGATTATAACAACAACAACAACAACAACAACAACAACAGGCGTTTCTGGTCCACTGCAGAACAAAGACCTCAGACATATCAATTTATGTCTGGGGTTTGGCCACAGTCTTTTCCTCAGCACACTGACCCATTGTGGAATGGTGATGGTGGGAGACTTTGCTCTGATCCTTCACAGCAAACCAACCTAGTATGGGTGGCCCTGACTAGTGCAACTTTGTTAATCATATTGATACGCAAACCCTTTAACCACATCAAGATATCTCAACTCAGAAATGGTATAACTTTTTAAACATCTCAACAAAGACTTTGAATTAGAAAAGTCAAAATACTTTCATTGCTGATTATTGTAGACCAATTAAAGTAATATATTTCCTTACACAGAAAATATCTTAATGTCAAGTATCAAACTATTTATAAACACTACCATTTCCCAGCCGCAAAATTAAAAAAAATCTAAACTAGTTACAGATGAAATGTAGTACACATATAAAGAGTTTATAGTCACGCCTTCGATTCAAGTTGCTTAGTCCACGAAGTATTAAAGACGATATTGACGCTTTTTGCAATCTTGTTGATCACTAATAATCAGTTTTGTTTCATCAAAATGGCATTGCCTTCGGAGATTTCCACATGGAACTATTCATCATTAATTAATTCAAATGTTAATACACTCAAAACAAAATTACCTTATTGCCTTTACATTAAACTAAATAAGGCTTCATATTTTCGGATTAAAAAACAATTTAAAGAAATCACTGACACCGAGTAGGCTCGTCTTCTTAACGAAGAGCAAATATGTTGAAATTCACTTTTGCCTGACTGGTCGAAAAATAGACTAGGGCCTTACAGTAAGAGTTTAGTCATTAACTAATACTTTGATTACGCCTGCACACTAGTGAATGATAGAAAAATATTGATGATGGTTTAATACAAAAGACGTATCTATAAATGCTTTCCCAAAAATATTTTCAAGAAATTCGTCCTAACTTCTTACGATTCTGCCATAACCAACACATGAAAACTGATAGTAAAAATCTACATGTAAATAAATCTAGGATGAATACTAAATGAAATATTACCTCATTTTCAAAACGAAAGCATTTGACAATAAACACGAAATGTGTGATATGCTAAATACCTTAGAATATGTACACGATGAACTGACATTGTAGTTTAGGCCCTGTGTGACAGGACCAGAAAAAACAGCCCTTTTTTCACTTTTAAGAAAATATAAAGTATAAAAGTTCGTTTTTACGAATACATATTTATATAAACATAGGTATTTCAATATTGGTTTTCCTGATGTGGTTTATAATTCATCATTAGCATATACTAACATTAGCCAGATTAATATTTACATAATATAAAAGACTAGCTGATAATGCAATAAATAAAGATTACTATAATTTAGCCCTAAAAGTAAAGTTCATGTATGAGAAGCCATTTACTGTCGCTGGATAAAAAAAAAAAAGAAAAAAAAAACTACACATACACAAAACGAGAAACGCAAAAATGATGTAACAAAGACGTAATTGTGAATTTTATTCGTAAATTGTAACTTGAAATAAAGATTGCCACTGCTGTATGATGTTACAGCTTACACCACACGATTGTGGAAACAATGCTCAACCATTCAAGAGTCGATCTTTACCACAATTTCAAATGTGAACAACTAAGTTATTAAAAATATATACGCTGTTAGATTAAAATTATAACTGTAGTAGCATCGTCTTTAATTTCATAGTGGTTAAAAAACAGAAACACTGACCATTTAACATAATAAAATACAGTTCTGCATTTTTCCTGCTAATTAATACAGAATTAAAGTCACACCTTCGATTCAAATTGCCTAATCCACAAAGTATGTCTTTCAGTGTTGAAGATTCATGCAATCTTGCGGATCAGTAATGAAAAGGTTTTAATATCAAAATGATAATGTCGCCTGTAATTTACCCATGAAGGTAATCATCACTTAGTAACAAAATTGATTCAACTTTTTACCCTGATACTGAACAAAGACCGTTGGTATTATTTACTAAATAAGGCTTCCCATTTTCAGATTAAACATTTTTTTTTTTATTTTTTTTTTAGATTTTACAGTTCACTGACAACGAAGAACAAATATGTAGAAAACCAGTTCTGTCTGGTTGGTCGAAAAATAGGCAAGGGACCCCAACCCCCTTACAGTAAGAGTTAATTAGCCATTACTAATGGGGTAATTATAGGTCTGCTATCGGAATATGAGAAAAAAAACACGAGTTGCATACAAAATAAATCGTTTCTATAAAGGTTTACCCAAGAATATTTTCTAAAAACTTAAATCAAAAGCCGTGTTCCTACTTGGGCTTTTATCACGGTAATTTCCTACTTTAATTTAAATTGAAAATCAATTTATTGGTGGTATAGATTCCATTTAGATAAAGAATAAGCCTCTTATTCTACCAACCACTTCTGTGCAAGTGTATGTGCTGAGATGACTAATCTACACTTACAAATAATTTACATCTTGGGATATACTTCCGAGAGAGAGAGAGAGAGAGAGAGAGAGAGAGAGAGAGAGAGAGAGAGAGAGAGAGAGAGAGAGATTTATCAAAACCGAATTATTAAAGGATGTCTTCAAATTTACCTCTACGCAGGGATAGCTTTGTTGAAGACTGAACAAAATGTTCTTGTAATTTTACCGACTATGGATCTCCCTTTTGCTGACATAGGATATCAATGTTATTTCCACTAACTAAAAATATTCTTTAAGTTGTTTTTAACAATTTTTGCAGGGACACTGAAATTAAACAATTCTGACGTAATCAGTACTTCTGTGGGAGACCCACTCGTGAAACTTAAGAGAGTTTACTAACAAAATATTCATTAAATAATGGAAACAAAAACAGCAGAGAGAGAGAGAGAGAGAGAGAGAGAGAGAGAGAGAGAGAGAGAGAGAGAGAGAGAGAGAGAGAGAGAGAGAGAGTTATATAATAAGTGTTAATGCAACCTTTACAAACTAATAAATCTTATTCCTTGAAAAGGACGCAAGAATAGATAAAGAAAAGTAACTGATTTATTTAAAGATTTTTTGATGTCATTGTAAAAAAAATTCCTAATAAATATCTTGCTCAAATACATTCCAGTGATATCGAATCTATGATATACGAGGAACAAGTATCCTCAACACACGTATTTGCGTTTAAAGACTTATTTAAATTATATGGATTTTCTGGTAAAGACTATATCTGACTAAACTTGTTTCGATGAGAGAAAAAAACGTAGAGGTTAAGTGGAGTTTGTTACAAAGTGAATGATGAAGATAATGAGTGCTAACAGGATTTACAGGAGGAGGTAGGATAGAAGGAATACATAGCCATAAAGGGCCTATTAAGAAGGAAATAGCAGCAACAAAAAGGAGTGAGCTATATACAGTAGTTTTCTAAAAGGTTAAAGAAAAATGCTACCGGGTGTACATTGTGCCCAAGAACTCACTGATAACTTACTAAAATTCCAAAAGCAAAATAAAAATATACAATTGGATCTTTTGCGCCTATTCAGAATCAGATTGGTGTTAAACCAGACACAAATAAGATAAAAAAAATGTTTTAATAATGATTGAGAGTTTTCTGACATCCTGTTTTAATAAAGAAGTCATCAGGACTTTTAAAGGCGGCTACAAATCAAATCGGGTAATTTATCTTATGGCAATATCTAAAGTAATTGGAGTAACATACTTTTATAGTATTTCAGAAATATTAAATGCTACCATTGACGAGTAAATATCCTTAAAGTGAGACAGTGGCTATTTCGAATTCATCCTTCATGGCAAAAGGGCTTGAATTACTAATTAGTCATATGGGAAGTATGAAACATTGCCGGATAACCAGCCTGCATATAGACAATTATTATCTAAGGGGACAACTATATGCAGTATTGTAAATATGATTTACTTGCAATTGTGGATGAAGACAGGTGTGGCTGTTTTCCTGGTCCTATTACACAAAGAAATGCCCTACTCATTACAGGACCTGCAAGATCAGTTTGTCGTATATATTTTTTGGTATTTGAGAGCGTATTACGCGTTAATTTTCCAATCCACTTCATTGAAGGACTTAATCAGCAAGAAAATCTTCAGTTTCCTCTTGAAAGTCTTGATATATTTATTCTTTCTGATGTCTAGTGGGAGCTTGTTATATAATCTTGGGTCCGCATATTTGAAAGCTCTAGAACCTACAGTATATGTACATTTTGGCTCCAATTAACATGAAACTATCTAACAATTCTCGGGTTAAAAGAAGCTATTTTGTACGAAATTGGAAATTCTTACTCATCACGCGAACCATTAAGCAGAGATGCCACTCGGACGTGTATTAGGCCCAATACTAATTTATTTTGTATCCTTAGTATTGATCTATCAAAACTATTACAGGGAATTGAAGTGAGGTCAAGCTTTTTGTTGATGATATATAATTTTACTTCTCCATAAATGACACTGATGATACAGTTAAGATTTTAGAGAAAGTATTAGGGAATGATTGACAAACTACTAAAAATAAATGGAAATAAAACTGCTGCTTATGGTAATAGGAAAGAATAATGATTAAGATTGGTTGAGGTGGCCAATTGGAAACGTCCCTGCATGGCGTTTAGAAAAGTGGACATTAAACAAGAACTTGAAAAGGGAAATAAATGCAGCTGAATTATGGTTTTACAGAAGAATGCTCAAGATCCCATAGACGAGAGAGAGAGAGAGAGAGAGAGAGAGAGAGAGAGAGAGAGAGAGAGAGAGAGAGAGAGAGAGATCACTTCTAAATTTGATAAAGAGGAATTAGATGGAAAATCTGTGACATGTAATAAGAAGAGAAAAAGTCGAAATTTTGTGCCTTACGGGAAAGATAGATAGAGGGGAGAAGAGCAAGAGGCCGGCAAAGGTAAGTATTTTTGGACAGCCTACCAGAGGAAATAAGTGAGAATATAACAGCTGGACTATTCAAAATTATACAGAGCTAGAGACAGGACCAGGTGGAGGCAATTGACAGCCCACGTCCAGTATATGGCACCTACTATAGTTTCTGGAGGCCGTGTAATAGTGTTTTTCCCAAATATCTAACAAACCGGCTTATGAATTTCCATGAAACTACAGCAATGAATGTTTCAAACATTGGCTTAATTTTTGGTGGTACAATGAATTGACAGATGTGCTTAATTAACCCGTTTACTCTTAGAAAAAAGAGGAACTTCTTCCCTTCCTTCAGAGCGTTTCGAAGAAGTGTTACTTATAGCCCAGCGGCATAGTAAGAAATATGAAACCAATTGTTCAAATTGTTCTAAAAGCACCAAAATTGGCACACATGTGGATTAATACATTCTGAACAATTTTGGATATGGAGGCATTCAAGATTCTCCCCGTAGCACATTTGGCGGCCATTTTTCAAAATGGCCGCTATTTACCGTTAGCGTCATTGAATATGTACCATAATTTGTCTTTTTGTGGATGCTAAAGGTGATAAGTGTGCTAGAGGTGATAAGTATTGTACAATTACACATACTTCTGTGCTTACCAAATAATTTGGCTACCATTTCACAAGAAAATGAATTTTACTTTGCAGCGGCAGCGTTGGTGGCAGTGACGGCGGCTGCAGTAATAGTATAGTGTTGATAGTCATGGTGCTTGTAGTAGTAACTTGTGGTAACATGGTGGTGTTTTGTGTCTTTGCAGGTGAGGCAGCAGCAGCACCACCTGACATCAGAGACGCGTTGTTCCAGACTGCAGCCATGGCAAAGAAGTTCCAACTGGTCGATACTTTTGAGCAACGTACTCCCACAACACCTCCTGAGACAAACTGGAAGCTGTGTCTTGTATGTCAAGAGGAGACAACAGAGTCACTTGTCTGCCCAGTACTGTCTAAACGCCGAGACCCTGGGAGTGGATACACGACAATGGCTGCAAACTTGGTCAAATTTGATGAACTCGGAGAACTGCCAAGAACTGTTCAGTTACAGAGACTAGATGAAGGACAAGGTGTTGAGGCGACAATGGTTGCCCACCAGGCCAAGTGGCATAAAACATGTATGCTCAAATACAATAACACAATGCTACGAAGAGCAGAGAAGAGACGCATCGCAAGCAGCTCAGCATTTGATAGTACTGACAATGTCCAGGCCAAGCGCGCCAGAACACACTCTTCAGAAGCCACTACCAGCGGCACCTCCTGCTTTTTCTGTGGAAAGTCTGGCACAGAGACCCTACATGAAGTAACAACCTTCCAGGTGGACACACGCGTACGGAAGTGTGCAGCGCAAGTTGGGGACAATGAACTCATAGCCAGGCTCAGCATGGGTGATATGGTGGCTCTGGAGGCCAAGTACCATTCCAAGTGTTTGTTGGCTCTTTACTATCGTGCAAAGACCACTGTAGAAGCCGAGCAGAAAACTGACCATGAAGGTGTAATGTCAAGAATCGTACTGGCTGAACTGGTCCTGTATATCGAGGAAACCCACCTAGAAGAGGGCACCACCCCAGTCTTCAGACTCGCAGAACTTGTAAAGCTATACACAACAAGAATGGAACAGCTCGGGGTTGTTTTGTGCCAGAAAGTTAATAGCACAAGGCTGAAAGAGCGCCTGTTAGCCCAGATACCAGGCCTGAGATCCCACAGCAAAGGCCGAGATGTTTTACTAGCGTTTGATGAAGACATTGGTGAAGCGCTAGGCAAAGCCTGCGAGCAAGACTGTGACACTGAGGCAGTTCACCTTGCGCGTGCTGCACAGATAGTTCGTCGATATATGTTTGAAGACACTTACCAATTCCGTGGATCATTCCCGGGCGGCTGTCAGGAGGACTCTGTGCCAAACGTACTAGTTGCAATGGTAAATATGGTGCTGGATGGCCCCACCATCAAGAATCAAAGCCATTCCTCTTCAACACAAGCCGCTCTTTCCATTGCGCAGCTTCTCAAGTTCAACAGTGTCAAGCAAAGTCGGAAGCAGGGAGCAACCAAGACACAGGAGCCTCCAGCTGTCAGACACAGTACGTCTCAAGAAACTCCTCTTCCAACCTATGTTGGGCTGATGCTGTATGCTGAAACACGCAAGAGAGGACTTGTGGACAAGCTCTTCTCTCTGGGCCTAAGCATCTCATATGACAGAGTCCTACGTCTTTCTGCCCAGATGGGAAACAGCGTGTGTCAGCTGTACCGCATAGAGGAAGTGGTCTGCCCGCCTACCCTGCGTAGCAATGTGTTCACAACTGCGGCTGTGGACAACATTGACCACAACCCAAGTGCCACCACAGCCAAGAATTCATTCCATGGAACAGGAATCTCGCTTTTTCAACACCCAACGTGTGCAGATGAGGGAGTGGATCGTAGCATTGCTCTCACTGGGCGTGATACTGGATCAAAGACGGTTGAGCCTCTACCAGAATATTACACGGATGTACGTCCTGTTGCTTCTTCTGTCAAAGGGCAAATGATCCCAGCTACTTCTGTGACCTCTCTTAGACGCCACAACTGTGAGCAGCACATAGAAGATGAGTATATGTGGCTGGAGAACACGAGAAGTGTTCTCAAAGATGATGTTGAGGCCTGTGAAAACACATCATGGGCTGCATACCATGCAAGGCACCAAGATCCAAAGCAACCAGTCATCACACCAACGTCCCTGCTTCCCTTGTTCCAGGAGTGTGCTCACACTGTGGCAATGATCAGACACTCTATTGATGTAGTCAGGAGTGCAGTTAAACATCTCAACCCAGGCCAAACTCCAGTTCTGACTTGCGACCAGCCACTATTCACTCTAGCAAAACAGATCCAGTGGAAGTGGCCAAACACATATGGAGAAGACCAACTGGTGGTGATGTTTGGGGGGTTGCATATTGAGATGACGGCACTGAAGACCCTGGGTGACTGGTTGCAGGGAAGTGGGTGGACCCAAGCACTGGTACAAGCAGAGATCACAACTGAAGGAATAACAGACTCATTTCTTCGAGCAGCTCACGTCACACGCACCAGAAGAGCACACCAAGTCACAGCGGCTGCGTTGTATAATCTCCAACGGCGTGCCTATGACAAGTACAGCACCACCAATACAGAAGATGATGAGCACCCTGAAAGCTTCGAAGACTGGTGCAGTCAGAGAGAACAGAGTTATCCGCAGTTTCAGTACTGGTCAACAGTCTTGGCACTGGAGCTGTCCACTCTGATCTATGTGCGATCTCTGAGAGAAGCCAATTTTAGCATGTACGTGGATGCTCTGACAGAACTGGCTCCGTGGTTCTTCGCACTAGACCACACGAACTATGCCCGATGGATACCAGTGCATCTACGGGACATGGCAGAGCTGGCAAACAAACATCCAGACGTCTTCACAGAGTTTAGCAAGGGACACTTCACAGTCCAGAAGACCAAGAGGATCTTTTCAGCAATCCCTCTTGACCAAGGACATGAGCAGAACAACGCGTATGTCAAGGGTGATGGAGGAGCCATCGGCCTCACAGACAATCCAACTGCACTGAGGCGCTGGATGGTTGCCGGACCGGAGGTTGCTAGAGTGATTGTGGAATTTGACGACTTCAATCTGCATCCACACGATCAAGAGGAGACACGTCACCACGAAGAGACACCAAGTGTGCAGAACACTTTTGCCAGAGATGTGCGCTCACTCGTGGCCGTCATTGAAGAGCTGGGCAACCCTTTCAAGGAGGACAGTCAGGACTTGCTGGTGCTCGACACAAAGGAGATCGCAGACCCTGCAGTCATAGAAACAGTCCGTAACGCCAAGCAGATTGGCCAAGACCAGTTTGAAGCATTCTCAAAGGAATGCATCGTGGACAGAACCAAGTCCATTGAGGTGGCAATCCACCGGAACAAGCTACCACTGTTTGCGACCAAGAGAGGACCCAATATACCCAAAGGAAAAGAACAGGTCAAATCTCTGAAGAATGATGTTGCGCTCTTCGCACGATTATATATCGGCTGCCAGACCCGTGATGGGAATCTAGAAGAGTTCTTCAGGCATGAAAATCAGCAATGCCCTCCAGCTTTATCTGACGGAGGGAGACTGTACCTAGGGAGCAAGAGTGACTTGCTGGTGTGCCTTGAAGGCCATGCTGAGCCTCAGTTTGAAGCTCCTACTGTCACTGCTGTTGTCCTCGATGGAGCAGTAATCGTACAGATGTTGAAGCCGGGTACTGCCAACACGTTCGAGGAATATGCACAGCAAGTGTTCATCCCATACGTTGTACAACGTTTCCAACATGTATCACGTCTTGACCTTGTGTGGGACAGCTACAGAGCAGATTCCCTGAAGGCATCAACCAGAGAACAGCGTGGAAAGGGAGTACGTCGGCGTGTTGTCGACTCAGCAGTCATACCAGGAAATTGGCAAAGTTTCCTGCGAGTTGATAGCAACAAAGTGGAGCTCTTCAGCTACCTCTCCACCATGCTTGCAGAGTCCTTTCAAGAAGAAGGCAAGGAACTGGTCGTCACTGATGGGGAGCAGGTGATCTGTGTTCCACAGCAAGAGGATGTCAACTCACTCGCACCATGCAACCAAGAAGAGGCAGACACCCGCATGATGCTACATGTAGCACATGCTGCACAACATGGTCACCACCAGATACAGGTTCGAACAGTAGACAGTGACGTCGTGGTCCTAGCAGTGATGGTAGTCCAGAAACTACCAGCTGGAGACGAACTCTGGGTAGCCTTTGGGACAGGCAAGAACTACCGCTACATTGCAGCCCATGAAATAGCTTCCTCCCTTGGTCCAGAGAAGGCATGTGCTCTTCCAATGTTTCATGCCATCACAGGGTGTGATACTGTGTCAGCCTTCGTCGGACATGGGAAGAAATCTGCCTGGGCAACATGGAACACGCTGCCAGAACTCACTGATGCCCTGCTGAGTCTGGCAAATGCACCCACAAGCATCCAAGAGGATACAATGCATGTCATCGAGAGGTTTGTCATACTCCTGTATGACCGCACAAGCAAATGCAAGGACGTCAACAAGGCGAGAAAGCAGCTCTTTGCAAAGACGAACTCTGTTCAGAACATCCCGCCAACCTACGCTGCTCTGGAGCAGCATGTGAAGAGATCTGCCCTTCAGGGTGGTCATGTCTGGGGCCAGGCATTGGTACCAACGCCCGTGCTCCCTCCACCAACAGACTGGGGCTGGCATCGGAGTGATGATGGGCTCTACACACCACTCTGGACCACACTCCCTGAGGCATCCAAGGCCTGCTATGAGCTGGTGTCTTGCGGATGCAAGAAAGGCTGCAAAAACCGCTGCAAGTGCAAGAACGCTTCACTGCAATGCACTGGTCTATGTTTCTGTGAAGGCGAATGCCAGTAGATTGGGACAGAAAACTTGCTAACCAACATTATGATCTGTAGACATTCATAATTCTGGTGACCAGATTTGAAAAGTTCGGAATCATAATTAACATAGTGTGGCAAAATCTACGTTATTGTATTACATGTATGTACTGCAGGATTACACAAGTACTGTGCCTAGAGACTGGGCTTTTGGTCGACTATATAACTACAATCTGACCATACTGTAAACTTCCCGTACTCTGTGTATTATTTTGACTAGCAATTTTGCCAGCAATTTGAAATAAAAAAGCAACTTGAGCAATTAAAGTGTGTTCCTGAAATCAGGTACTGGTTATTAGAGGTATTATGTCATTGAGTATTGAAATCTTCATCAAATGTCCACTTTTTCCACAAAATGGCGGCCAGTTTGGGGGCCATTTTTGAGAAGATTCATCTAAATATCTGTTAAACATTTATTGATGTTAATTCTGATGTAAAAAAAGGGAATTTTGGCCCATCTAGCACCAAACTAACGACACATAATGAAGTCTATGTAATGACGCTAATGTTAAATGGCGGCCATTTTGAACAATGGCCGCCATATCTTCCTAAGGGCTAATCTTGAATGCCTCCATATCCAAAAATGTTTAGAATATATTAATCTACATGTGTGCCAATTTTGGTGCTTTTAGACCAATTTGAACAATTGGTCTGCTATGCCGCTGTACTATTAATCACGTAACTGTGACGCAGAGGTTCCCCCAACCCTCCTTCGGTGTTTACACCTATGGCTATCCTAGTACTCCCCCCCCCCTTCCTTCTTGCATTTTTTCCTTCATTCCCATTGTTATTAGGGTACCGAGTAAATCCCTGTTAGGAAAGACTGTGTACTGCACATATAAAATGAGCCGGAAGAGCAATGAAATGTTTTATGGTGGTAGATAATGATTAGATGGTTAACACAAATTATCAAACATAATAGAAGAGGTTTAAAACAGGGGTGTGGAATCGCACTGAGAGATATTCTACTCGGACTCCTACAAATTTTCGATTTGCGACTAAAAAAAAAAAAAAAATAAAAAAATAAAATAAAAACATTAGTAGAAATAGAAAACAACTTTTTTCCTTGAGAGTGATAATGAGTAAAATGTATAAGTGTCCATTTTTTTTTCATCCCTCATAAATCTATGGTTTCAAGCAATTGGTGATAACATTATTTTGGAAAAGCAAAGCTAATGAATACTTTGATACGCGTATATCAGCTTGTCATGTAGACAATGTCAATGGATTTCTCAAAGTAAGGTTGATTGGTTCATTAATTGAAGTCTGGTATAATTCCAGTGACAAAGTCGCAATGATATTTGTCACATACCTTTTAAGTAACAAAAATAGGTACTGGTACTTATAACGAAAATAAATATATAAAACTATTGGTTGAAACATAATAAATCTTATGTATGTATGAACACACACACACATATACATATACATATATATATATATATATATATATATATATATATATATATATATATATATATATATATATATATATATATATATATATATATATATGATTTCAAAATTTATCAAATGGCCGATGTCAATGCCCTTATATGAAACATCTTTTAGAAGTCTACCTTCTAAGGAATTCAAGCTACTCTCTCTGGTGAAATTGATATGATAAATTATATCAAACAATGCTCTCTGTCATTTTCTTCCTGGCAATTGATGTATCGAGTAACCTGTGTTGTATGGAAGAATGAGTCCTACGGCTTAACCTAAAGAAAACTATATTTCTATTGCTTTACCAACTCTCGCTTGAAGTGCGAAGTGTAGGGTTAGCATGGCTTCTTTCGTCTCCTGTCATAAGTCTTATTCTTGATCTTCAATGTAAGTGAGTGGATAAGATATAAAACGTTGGTCTTGTGTTCAGGTAAAGTCTAAAGTCACGAATCACATTACCAGGTATGCTGAACTTTTACTGGCAAAGAATTTCGTATTGCTTGGGGTAGGTCATATGACAATTATCTATGGAGTTAAACAGGCGTTTAACAATTCGGGGGATGGGAGGTACAGGGGAAGAAACGTTATAACAACGTCACTGAGGGACGTCATCACTTTTGCGAATGTGTGGGTGGCTAAGACTGGCTTTAGCCTCATTTTCTTAAGTAAAAACGTTAATGAAACGTAATTGGCAATGCACAGTATTTCTCAAAATTAGGCCATTGTATGAAGCGCTCCCTGCTTTGATATCATGGAAATCCATCAGTTATTTTAGGAGTTATTTAAAAAAAAAAAAAAAAAAAAAAAAAAAAAAAAAAAAAAAAAAAAAAAAAAAAAAAAAAAAAAAACACTATTACACGGCCTCTGGAAACGATAGTAGATAAGATAGAATCCCAATTAACCTTTATCTGGTGCGGGTCATTGATACAAGCCAATCTGAATTTAGTAAGAAATTTTCTTTAACCTACGACGATTCTGCAACCATCATAGGAAAAATAATAGAATAATATTAAATATCTTAATGAAAATAAAACGGAAATAAATACAAAACCCAAGCAGTACCTCAGTTTTAAAACGAAAGCATTAAAAGTTCACCTATTGGCCAAACTATCCTGTAAGCCATTTACAGTAATCAGAATCTGAACCACAAAAAATAAACATTATTATAAACAAGACGATTTATGTTTTAGTAAAAGCCACTATAACTGCAAGATGAGCAACACATCTCAAGATATCCTACATCCCCTGGAAACACAAACATGATTCTATATAGACAAATACTTTAGAATTTAGCTCCTACACAGTCATTTCAAATAAAGAGTAACACTACTGCAGGGTGTCAATTACCTACATTCTATAGCTGTGGAAGCTATGCTTATAATTAACAATTTTGATTAGTTTTGTACTACATTGCCAAATGGGAAAATTCAATTAATTTAGTACTTCAATATCTGTGCACTGTTTAATTTGTACTTAATTGGATTATAATTATAACATATACAACAACAACAACAAATGCAGCCGTTTCTAGTCCACTGCAGAATAAAGACCTCAGACATATCAATTCGTGTCTGGGGTTTGGCCATTTTCCTCACCATGCTGACTAATTATGGATTGGTGATGGTGGGAGACTTTGGTCTGATCCTTCACAGCAAATCAACCTAGTATGGGTGGCCCTGACTGGTATAGGTTTGCTGCTCATGGCGATATGCAAAACCTTTAACCACATCAAGATATCTCAACTCAGAAATGGTATAACTGTTATAACATCTCAACAAAGACTACAAATTAAAACAACAGAAGTACTGGCCCTTCATAACTACCCTTTCATTGCTGATTATTGTATATCAATTAAAGTAATATATTTCCTTATATAGAAAATATCTTAATGTCAAGTATCAAACTATTTATAAACACTACCATTTCCCACAGTCACAAAATTGACAAATATCTAAACTAGTTACAGATGAAATGTGGTACACATAAAAAGAGTTAATAGTCACGCCTTCGATTAAAGTTACTTAGTCCGAGAAGTATTAAGTACAATATTGACGCTTTTTGCAATCTTGTTGATCACTAATAACCAGTTTTGTTTCATCAAAATGACATTGCCTTCGGAAATTTCAATATGAAATTACTCATCATTTATTAATTTAAAATTCAATATATACAAAATAAAATTAGCTTATTGCCTTTACATGAAACTAAATAATGCTTCTTAATTTCAGATTAAAAACCTATCAAAAAAAAAAAAAAAAAAACACTGACAACGAGTAGGCCCGTCTTCTTAACGAAGAGCAAATATATTGAAAACCACTTTTGCCTGATTGGTCGAAAAACAGACTAAGAACCAATAATCAATTGCAGTATTTGATTATTATTATTATTATTATTATTATTATTAGCTAATTGGAAAAGCAACATGATATTTGTGCCCAAGGACTCGAACAGGGAGAAATAGCCCATGTGAAAATGAAGAGGACTTTAAATAGATCAGGAAGTTTAAATCAAGACAAAGCGGTAAATTACACGTCATTATAAAGTGTAGTCCAACTATCAGGAAAGTCTTCCGTAAAAGGGATGATAGAGTATATACCACGCTTGGAGGATGCTGTAAAATTTATGATTCCTACAATGTATTTGTGTTATAAATGCCAGGAATTTGGTTATACTGCCGAAAATTGTAGCAAGACTCAGGTATGTGCCAAATGTAGCCAGGATCATCGAACCACGGATTGTACTGTAAATACGTTAAAGTGTCATAACTGCACAGTGAGGAACTACAATGATACGAATCATAAGACATATGACGATAACTGTAAAATATACAAGGAGGAGCTTACCAGGATAAAAAATAAAACCGATCATGGAGTCTAGCCCATTGGTTAAGTGTGGTCTGATAAATACTCAATCGGTGGGGAATAAAACCATAAAGATTAGAAATCTTATTAACGAAATGGAATCAGATTTATGCTTATTAACGGAAACTTGGTTGCAGGGAAATATTAGTGATAACTCAAGATTCAGGAGATGACGCCGTGTACTCACGATTTCTACCACGTACCAAGAAAGGACAAAACTGGAGGAGGAGTGGGTGTCTTTGTGTCGAAAACCTTCTCTAGGGTTTCTATCATGAATGAAATAGTATTTGAAACGTTTGAATATATCTGTTTAAAACTGACAAGAAACAATAAGGTATTGAATATAATATCATTATATAGACCACCAGGGAGTAATATGAGGAAATTCATTGAAGAATTTAGTATTCTTGTGGGTGTGGTGGACGATATTAAAAATACATTAATTGGTGGAGACTTCAATTGTTGGGTAGATGATGAAAATGATAATAAGGCTAAAGAACTCAAGGAAGTATTTGAGATGTTTAATTTAATAAACAGTGTTTTGGTATCAACGTCAGTAGGTGGTCATACACTCGACTTGGTCATATGTGGAAAAGACTCAGACCTAATAAAAAACCTTTTTAGTGGAACCAGACTTTTAGATCTCAAAAACACATAAACTCATCACCTTTGATGTTAATATAAATTGCACCAGAGTATTGAAAAAATGGATCACATAGTGAACGGGAAAATTTTGATGCTGAGAATTTTATTGAAGCTAGTGTAGCGCAAATGTCTTGTGTGAACACACAATGTGAACATATGGTAGACATAGAATGTGTTGGGTGTTATACCAAGAAATACAACGACAATTTTAGAAAAATGTACGATACCATGTGTCCCATAAAGAACAAACAAATAGTTGTACGCGAAAATGTTAGATGGTATAATAATGAGCTATTAAAGGCAAAAAGACACAGACGGAAAAGAGCCAAATCCTTACAAGCCAGAAATCTATATAATAGGGCCAGAAATGACTATAACATCCTGTTAGAAAAAACAAAAAGAAAATTCTACAACGGCGAATGTAAAAAAACCAATAACATGAAGGACTTTCACAAAAACCTTGATGATTTGATGGGATTAAAGAAAAAATATGTCTTGCCTGACAATGTTGTTGAGAGAGTTTTGCTATATTCTTTAATGAAAAAATTGATAAAATCTATAGAGGTTTCCCCCAAAATCACTTGGAAGGACAGTCAGCTATGCCAGTGAAGGAGGGAAAGAAGTTAATAAAATTTAAGGAAATAAATATGTGCGACTTGTTAAAGGTTATGAGAGAGATGAAGAATACATATTGTGGAAATGACCCTTTCCCAAACAGTTCAATAAGTGAAGCTCCAAATAAGCAAGTTGTATATAATATTTACCTGAACATAATTAACCTAAGTATATCACAATCCTGTTTTCCTAGCTGTGAAAAAACTGCGTTGATCAAACCAATTTACAAAGGGAAAGGTGATGTAAACGAGCTAAATTCATATAGGCCCATTTCAAATTTATCCTACATGTCAAAGCTTATTGAAAAAGTCATAAGTGAGCAATTATGGGCGCATATTGATGAGTTAGAGGTATTCCCGGAAAATCAATCGGCCTACAGAGCTAATCATTCTACAGAAACTACTTTATGCTCAATAATGAATGATATGATAGGTCTTCTTGATGGGGGAAAGTGTGGAATTTTGATTATGTTAGATCTTAGTGCTGCTTTTGACACTGTTGT
Source organism: Palaemon carinicauda (assembly GCF_036898095.1). NCBI lineage: Eukaryota > Metazoa > Arthropoda > Malacostraca > Decapoda > Palaemonidae > Palaemon > Palaemon carinicauda. The sequence continues at coordinate 52,867,372 of NC_090750.1, read as the reverse complement.
GCACGACTTAAAGTCTATTGGAGTGACTGAGGAAGCACTGAAATTTTTGCGAAGTTACTTAGTGAACAGGAAGACTATTGTAGAAGTTTCTGGAAACCGATCCAATGAGAGAATTCTTATGAAGGGTGTACCACAGGGTAGTGTTCTGGGCCCTATCTTGTTTAATATATATACTATCGAGCTATCACACATCTTGAAAAAACAAAAAGTGGGTTTTAAACTATATGCAGATGATACTCAGTTTTACCTCTCAATTTCAACAACACAAGATACAGAGAAGAAAATTGATGAGATAATGATTGAAATAAAAACATGGATGCAGAGGAAAAAGCTCAAATTAAATGATGATAAAACAGAATGTATGTTCTTTGGCACAAAGGTGGCTTTGAAGAATTACCAGTTAATTCAAAGTATAAAAATTGGAGATTGTGCCTGTTGTGAAAAATTTGGGTGTACTGATAGATTGTAATTTGTCAATGAGGGACCAAATTGTGAACACAGTGAAAGTGTGTAACTATCACCTGAGAAACATAGCATTTATTAGAAAATATTTAACAGAGGGCAGTACAAAAATTTTAGTGATGAGTCATGTAATATCAAGGCTTGATTATTGCAATTCTCTGTACTATAAATTGCCCAATACACTACTAAGAAAGCTTCAAAATGTGCAAAACCGGGCGGCTAGACTGATAAAAGGCATTAAACTAAGGGAGAGAATAACTCCTGCATTGATCGATCTACATTGGTTACCTGTTAAGGCTAGAATTGAATTTAAAATTTGCTTGTTGACTCACAAAGCACTTACAAGTGATAAGCCTAAATATCTTCGTGATTGCTTGGTCCCCTACCCTGAAGCTACCAGCACCGCTGTAAGAGTTAAGACATGCTGATGACCCACATAGACTATTCGAAATTAGTGTGAATCATGCAATAGGAGGAAGAACGTTCAGTTATGCTGCACCGAGACTCTTTAACGACCTTCCACTCGATGTCAAGAATAGCAAAAATGTGGCAGCTTTCAAGAAAAACCTGAAGACTTATCTTTTTAGAAAGTGTTATAATAGTGACCTGAAAACTATTAAGCCTGAATACAAATGCTAGCGAAATAACTGATAACGATACAGAGGAAAATATTAACTGGAAAGAAATTATTTTTTTTCACACACCAAGGCCCGCCTGAACAGACCTTTAGTGTTTGATGGAGGGCGAGAAATAAACCCGTAAAAGTAAGTAGAGGAAAGAAAATAAGGAAATAAATAAGTAACATGAGAAATAATGAACAAATGAAATAAGATATTTTAAAAACTGTAACGACATCAAAACAGATATTTCATATATAAACTATGATAAGGCTTATGTCAGCCTGTTCAACAAAGCATTTGCTGCAAGTTTGAACTTTTGAAGTTAAACCGATTAGAAAGGTTATTAACTAATGAACCGAGTAAGCCTGTTCACTAGTGAATGACAGGAAAATATTGATGAAAGCTTAATATGAATTAAGTCTTATCAATAAATGCTCTCCAAAAAAATAGTCTCATAAATATCAGAATTACACAAGAAATTCATCCTAACTTCTTACTATTCTGCAACCAACATATGAAAACTAAAGGTAAATATCTCGAAGCTAAGAAAGAGGAAATAAATACTAAGCCTAAATCATGGTAGGGGTTCAAAACGAAAGCATTTGAGAATAAACATGAATTGTGTGTTATGCAAAATACATTAGAATATGAAAACAGACCGTAAAGTAAATGTAAAGGAAAGTAAAGTATGGACTCAACTATATGACAGGATATTCATAGTAGCTGGTTAAATAGATTTTTGCACTTCTTTAGGAAAAGCCGTGATTATTAATATATAATAATAATAATAATAATAATAATAATAATAATAATAATAATAATAATAATAATAATAATAATCGCAACAGCAACAGCAACAACAACAACAACAACAATACTACTACTACTACTACTACTACTACTACTACTACTACTAATAATAATAATAATCGTAACCACCACCACCAACAACAAAAACAATAATAATAATAATAATAATAATAATAATAATAATAATAATAATAATAATAATAATAAATGAATAAGTAAAGCAACTCATGCAAGACTGCATGTGTCAGCTAGAAACACAATCATGATTTAACAAAGACGTACTTTTGAATTCGGTTCTTAAATACAGTCATTTAGATTCGTTTTTTTTTTTTTGCCACATTGTCAAATGTGAACAATCAAATAATTAAATTTTCTAAGCCAAGTTAGATCAAAATCATGATTTGTATAGCACCTCCTCTCATTTTAACATGGTTGAAAAACAGAACTGATCCTTTATAACCACTACTAAAGTCAAAATATTTATGACTATAATGATCATAAACTCAAAGACAAACCTTCGATTCAAATAGCCCAATCTACAAAGTATTAAAGCCATAAAAAGGGAAGCACTGATAGAAACATTAAAGCAATACAAAGTACATACTAGTATAATTAACTCTATAGCTGAAGTGTATGTGGGAGACTCGACTACGTTAGATATAGGGGAAAGAGTAGAACAAAAATTGAGCGTAAGTAGTGGAATAAAGCAAGGCTGTACTGCCTCTACAATATTATTCAAATTAATTACTTATCAGATTATAAAACAAGTAGAAAAGGAAGGTAATGGTTTTAAAAATGATATTATAAAGCTAGTAGTATTATTTTTTGCTGATGATGTCCTAGTGCTTGCTGAGAATATAGAGGATGCTGAATTAAACATAAGGAAAGTGATAGATATAGGAAAGCAGTGTGGTTTAGACATAAATAGAGACAAAAGTAGCGTACTTATATATAATATGAAGGAGAAACCAGATAATATAGAGGGAATAAGAGTAGTAAGCAATATTAAATACCTAGGTATCAAGGTAGATGATGGTAGGAATATGTTCAAAACACAGAAAAGTGAAATGATAGTTAAGGCGCAAAAGCTAGCCAATCTTACATATTCGATCATAGAAAAAAGTTGTAATAAGATACTGATAGGGAAAACATACTGGAAAAGTGTAGCACTACCTTCTATATTATATGGAACAAATGTGATTAACTTAACGGAAACGGAAATAGAAAAGTTGCAGAGAATAGAGAATGGAGTGTATAGAAGGATGTTAGGGGCTGTAAAGAATACAGCAATTGTAGCCTTGAGAGGGGATGTAGGAGCATCTGCTATGAAAACAAGGGTAATGGATGGTAAGCTGAGGTACCTTAATAGCATTTTTAAGGGAGAAAAGGACCTACTTACAGCAATAGTCAATGATATGGAAGAAAAAGAGAGGAAGTGGTGGATGCATGTGAAGAAGTATGCTGAAGAATGTGGGATGGCGATGAGAGAAGTCAAGAGATGTACGAAAGAGGACATAAAGAAGAGAACAAGAGAATGGGACACAAGCAAATGGAAGAGTGAAATGGAGTGTAAGGAGAGTTTAATTTTGTATAAAAACTGGAAAAGTGAAATCAAGGAGGAAGAAGTGTATGACAATACATTTTCGTCAATTTTATTATTCAGAGCAAGGACAAACTCATTGGGCTTGAATATAAGAAACAGACACCAAGATGGAAATATAAACTGTGTATTCTGTGATGTAGAAGAAAATGCTAACCACTTTATATTATATTGTCCACAGTTTAGTGATATAAGAATAAAAGCAATTGAGCTTCAACAACCATACGAAGAAGATAGTGCACAAACAGTTGGAAAATTCCTTTTTTGTGAAGAGAATATTGAAAATAAGAAAAGTATACTACAACAAATGTGGATGAAAAGAGAAAAACTAGTGAAAATAAGGAACACAAAACTAAAAGACACAGAGGCGCCGTTGTAAAGGCTATGCCTCACCCCAGAACCTGAACCTGAAAGACAGTATCGACATTTCATGCAATCATGGGATCACTAATAACCATTTTTTCAAAAATTAATATTGTCGCAAATAAAGCTAATCATCATTTAGTAACAAAATTAATTAATGCAAAACAAATTCAACTTTTTACCTTGATACCAAACGAAGACTTAGTATTAATTACTAAATAAGGCTTCCCATTTCCGGATTAAAAACTGTATTTGTTTTAGAATTCACTGACAACGAGTAGGTCCGTCCTCTTAAACGAAGAACAAATATGCAGAAAACCAGTTCTGTCTGGTTGGTCGAAAAACAGGCAAAGAACCCCATCCCCCTTACAGTAAGAGCTAATTAGTAATTACTAATGAGGTAATTATACGTCTACTAATGGAATATGAGAAAAAAACACGAGTTGCATACAAAATGAATCGTTTCTATTTAGGTTTTCCCAAGAATGTTTTCTAAAAACTTAAATAAAAAGCCGTGTGTCTACTTGGGCTTGTATCACGATAATTTCCTACTTTGATTTAAACTGAATTAAAATTTATTGGTGAGAGAGAGAGAGAGAGAGAGAGAGAGAGAGAGAGAGAGAGAGAGAGAGAGAGAGAGAGAGAGAGAGAGCTAATTGGTGGGCGTGGCTGGCCACGGAATTTCAAACTAATAGAAGTGAAACAATGATTGTTTCTTAAACAAAATAATTTCATATATTTGTCATAAGGATTGTATGTATTTGCATTCAAATGAATGATATATGTGTATTCATACAGTATGTGTAAACAGAATTATATCAAAGCATTTATTTTTCTGTATTAGTAAAATAAAGAATGAATGTGTGAATGTCAAGTTATCCAATAAAATGTATTTTAGTCAATTAGCAAATAATTTTCAAACACATCACCTTAAACTCTCTCTTCCTAATTACAGTTTCGTAATGCAAACAATTTGCACAAATTACACAGTTTTCATCATAATTTACACCATTACATTCACAACTTTAAAAATGTATCCCCATTCATTTTTTACAGTGACATCTACAATTATAGGTGATTACAGTGTCCCCAATTGGAACTCAAACTACACAGCTAGTTATACACAGTCCTATTATTAATTGAACAGTTAAAAGCCACATCTGGAAACAATCTCATTCAATAACCTTTCAATAATCAAGGGAATTACCACCACACGCAAAAAAGACCATTTCGAGAAATGTCTTTTCATGAAAAAATCTTCGCCAATAAATGACCCTTAAAGAAATTCGGTGGTTTGCTATCAATCATGGAAACCTAGAACACCTATAATATATTAGAATCAACCGTATTTTAAGTAATACAACAACAGCGAGAACATAATAAAAAGAAATAAACCTTGTAAAGTGTGTCTCTCCTTACCCAGTAAATCCTTCATTGTTTGCAGGAGCACAAGTTCAAAGACAAAACACACTTCCTTCTTCCTCTGTGTGTCTGGTACAGAAATGAATCTTCTTCTACTGTCTACACTGTCAGAGACATCCCTAGACAGTCCCTAAAAGTTCCCTAGACCAGAAGTAATTTCTCCAGGTATTTTTCAACGCAATTAAATCTGTAGCTTATTAAATGCTGTATTGTTTTTACACTATCTTCTATGATTATAATATATTCTATATTTACTTTAAATTATGGTACAGTATTTGTGAAACCAAAAGCAGTAAGATTTAGTTTATGAATGATGAACTCATGCTTTGATTTCAGTTTGTGCTCTGAAAGATATATTAATCAAATTATAATTGTGATGAATGCCATACCAATGGAAAAACGAATAAAACCCATTCAAGTCATTCACAGAAATTATAAATCTTATTGAAGACGGAATAATTATCCATAAGTGTTTAACAGTTACTAGAGGGACAAGAATTCCCAATCTTGATGTCCCTAAAAACCTGTAAAAAATCCCAAATATGGGGACAAATTCCTAAAAGTTGTCCCCCTAGTTAAGGAAGTGTTTCAACCAATCAGGGACCTCCACCATTGTTTGCTTTCTATAGCCTTTTCTTCAGCTAAAAATTATAGAATTCTGCTTAGGATATATTTAAATATTCTTTCAATAGATTGATTAAATTATAATAGGAGTTCAGAAGATATTCGTATGAATATTATTTGATAATTGACGTACAGTATACGAGTGAAATATATAAGGATGTTACCCCTAGATCAGCGGTCTTAAGAAAAAGAAACGATACAACTTTTGATTTAGAGAAAACTTTATTTAAGGGTAGCTATAATATATTCAACGAACACGAATATTTCATATATATATATATATATATATATATATATATATATATATATATATATATATATATATATATATATATATATACATATATATATATATATATATATATATATATATATATATATATATATATACATATATATATATATATACATATATATATATATATATATATATATATATATATATATATATATATATATATATATATATATATATATGTATATATATATATATATATATATATATATATATATATAGGTAGTTTTTTTCCTAGGTTACATTGCCCTGTAATACACTACAATAAAACCATATTATCTTCCATAACTTATATAATTGTGTGATATAAAATGAGTAAGATTTACTTGAGAATAATAAAAATATCACAATAAATTGAAAGTAGATAGTATTTTAAGATCTAGAACTTATAATTTGGCTATAGACTCCATATAAACCCGCATTAGCCTATGTTTGTTTTGCTATGTTTACAAATATTACCTTTTAAATGAAGGGAGATGTTATGTAATTACCCTTCTGATTAAGGGTATACTCACAGTAGTTGCTGGTCGACCTGTCCTAGGAGATCTCCCGCTGTGACACCTTGATCCACGCTAAAGAATAGTTACAGATGGCTTCAAACTGTTGGAACCTAGATTTATGTCTATTTTAGGCTCTAAAGCCTCTAAATATGTGGCCCCGAGACTATATAATAAGCTCCCACGATACATTCGAATGATTGAAGACATAAGGCTTTCAAGAGGAAACTGGAAACTTTCTTATTTTAACAGTCATACAACAGTGACCATTCAACAGTAAATGAACAATACACGATCTGAAACGATAAATACTCTAAACGAATAAGGTAAAACGATAGAGGAGGTCCTGTAGAGAGCAGGGTTCTCCTGCTGTATGGGACCGGAAAAGCAGACATCAAAGTCAGTCGTTAGAAAGAAAGACCATCTGCTCTCCACACTCCGGCCTCACCTCTCTGCCACCACCACACCCCACCCCCATCATACGACCGACACTTCAAACCACCGAACAAACAACCCACAAGAATTCCCCTCTCTCTTTTCTTTTCTTCCAGTAAAACATACAATGTCATATTAAAAACGTCACTCAAAAACCAGCAATATCTAAAACCAAAACCTTTAGATACAATTCCATAAAATTTCAAGACTGAAAATCAGCAACGTTTAAAACCTAGACTTCCTTGTCCACACAAGACATCTAAAATAAAGATCCATCAATCGTAAAATATGTGAGTGAACATACCAACAAGACAACTCTCAACCAAGCAACAGCATTTAGATCTCAATATTCCCAAAGCGACCTGTACGAAATACAGTAAGCAACTGATCACCTGATATCCCCCTTTTTGTCAGGCAATTAGCAAGCTGGGATGATCCTGGTAACCAGCTGACTTGTATTACGTCATTTTTAACATCTCCTTTATTGTCCCAAGATCAATTCTCAATCTTCTACCACTTACCAGTTTGGTAGAATAAATAGCCTCCACCAAACTCTTATTATCCACATAACCGATAACAGCAACTACGGCACTGGTGTTAATTTTCATCAACATTGATCTAAGATAAAGTGCCTCCTCCAATCCTTCCAACAGTGCTAATGTCTCAGCTGCCAAGGTTGATCTAACTACCCTCTTTATCTTATTTGCATGCCTGGTAAGAGGACTTGATCTATTCCCATCAGTAATAAAAATAGCAATACCCAAAGAACTACTAACCCCATCTGGTAAATTAGCTGATGATGCATCAGTAAAAACATACAAAGACCAAGGATTATCTATGCATGGGAACAGAATATAAGACTCACACTCTTGTAGCCTTCGCAAAACCTTTCTAGCCTTAACTAAATCCTCCACCATATCGAAAGCCATATCAGGTCTTGAACCCAACACAATCCAATTGATTGCACCTACAATAGACCGATAACTTGTCTTCTAAAGTGCTGAAAGTTCCGAACCTCTTTGCGAAAGCCTTTCTTGATCTAATTGCTCCATCTCCACACTATCTACATAACTACTTTGATCAAGCTTAAACCACTGTTTACTTTGCACTATTCTAAAACCGACATAAGAAAAATTACCTCCCTCCATCCTACCGGCAAGAAAACTCTCTCAATGGCTCCATAACTTCCTCCCTAAAAACACTCGTACCTGCATGCAAAAAGTCATCTATGTGAGTAACCAAAATGCCCTCAAGTTTTCACTTCCCAGACAATTTGTAAAATAAACTTGGCTCAATAACACACTGTTGACATCCTAATCTTTGCATCTCCTCCCTAACACTCAAATAAAATTGTCTGGAAGCATCTCCCAAGCCATAGAGGCCCTTTTTTAGTTTCCACACCTCACCCCCACTCTTACCTCACAAGTAGGATGAATGTATACATCCCTCTCAAGGTCCCTTCCCTGAAGCAAAGCGGATTTAATATCCGTAGTTCTTATTTCCCACCCCAAACTAGCTACCACTGTCAAAAACAATCTGATGGCACTCTTACCCACTCTTGGGGAATCACTCTGAAAAGTACTTTCTTCCTCAAAACCCCTCGCCACCAAACGTGCTTTTATCCCAGAATCTTTCCTAGTCAGAGCCCACCTGGTTGAAATACACTTCTGACCCCAAAAAAGGTACCTCTTCATAAGTGCCAAAGTCACAGTCTTTTCAGTTTTGCTTCCTGACACTCCGGCGTGTTCTATTCGGCTTTAGTAAGTTGTAGCATATATTTTCCAACAATCATTCTCTTGTATTCGAAGTCTAATTTTAGGAACAGAGCAATGCTCACTTTCATTTTCTGCTCCAACTGACACCTCTGACTGCACCTCACTGCTTTCAACCCCATTACCAATAGTATCGGCTTCCCTCAAATCTGACTGAGCAAACGATGTCAAGTCCCACTCCACATCACCATCACCAACTAACCCCGCAGCTTTATTACTTATGTTCCCCGCACCATCAGGTTTAAATTCCCCACTGAACTCCAACCCCCTGTTTAATAAGTTTATTTGATGATACTCTAACAATTGCACTCCCATGCCTTACAAAGATCAACCTACCATCCTGACAAATCACCTTCACAAGCCCAAGCCAACGATCATGACTCTCCCATTTATAAAACACACAATCACCAGGCATGAAAATTTGCTCTGCCACCCTAACCTTAAACCTAGGAGCCCTCCTCACTCTCTCCTCGGCTTCTGTCTGTATGAAGGCCTGCCTAGATGAATGTAGAGCACTAAGATGCCAAGTAAAAACCTCATCGGTGGTCTTGCCCTCCAATGAAGGAACCTTATCAGTCATGATGTTTGGAAGGTTAGGGTTTTCCCCAAAAAACAAATGGTAGCTGCTAAAGCCATTCCACATCTGGAGGGAATTTCTTGCCATATTTGACCACTTCAACAACACATCTATAGGAGTTCGAGGATATAGAACTTTTAATTTGACAAGCATCATGTCAGTGACTGCATGTATTCGCTCACACAACTCATTCTGAAACGGACTTTCAGCAGCTGTTGTGTTAATCCTCACATCTAAAACTGAAGCTACATCCCTCATCTCATCTGAACTTAATTCCCCACCATTATCATGCAATAACCGCCTCTATAACCCCAAAAGTTCCCAACCAAAGTTTCATTATCTGACCAATCACATTAGTGGTTTTCTTCCTATCTACGAAAGCCGACTGTGTATTGAGACCACATATCTATAAGATAAAGAATCCATTTTCCCTCCTGCCAATGTTACAAATCCATAGCAACAACCTGATTAAATTTTTTTGCCATGGGCAAACCAACCACTGGTCTAGGTGGAGTTCTCTTAAATTGCTTACACAAAACACAGTTATTCTCAATTCTCTCCAAATCATGGGCATACTGTTCCCACCAAATCCCAGCATCACTCAACAAACGGATTTTGACGTAGGAAAAATCTATTTTTGGGCGAGATAGCTAATGTCATCCTGATGGAAGGTCCCTTCAGCAGCTTCCTACTATATAATATTTCTGCGAGTGATGTTACAAGAGAATTACCATCAGGTATCACAGGGTTCTACCACCAGAACGACTATCCGAAGATATCGTGTATAATTAGGGACGTATCGTGAGGAGTGGTTACATATCCTGTCCCCCTATGGTGCCCTCGTTCGTCATCTGATGAGTGATTCCTTTGTTCGGAGTGTTTTCCTGCTTCTCAACATTGACATCATTATCAAGAGGAATACAATAATGTCCACAAAAGTAATATTCAAAACTACTGGTTTGCCTAAAATCTCTGCATGGTCGTTTTCGATATCCATCTTTACCTTGGCAATTTTCATAGCCTGCCTTGACAAAGTAATGTCAGAATCAACTATGTCAGTTTTAATTGTGACCTTATTCCCAACTAAGGAAGTCGGTAGACTACACACCCCAAGAGACTTGAACTGAGTACCCACCCCACCAAAATTTGACCACCCTATTACTATCTGTGGCCTTGACTAACAACATATCCTCCTCACTCAATGTACTCAAATAATCCTGAAGCCATGTTTTCCCACAAACGGTACTTGAACATGCACTGTCTAAAACAGCACAGCTACCCGCCTCAATCCCAATTGTGATTTCGGACTTATCAAATCCCGTGAATAACATTATACTCTCATCAGCACTAGCACTGACACCACACTCATTACTTCCTTCATCAGACCCTACACCCTGACTAGTTATGTGTACATGGTTTAATCTTTCCCAGCTATCTGGGCAGTCTTTCACAAAATGTCTTGAAAAACCGCAACTCTTCCAAGATAAAGGTCGACCATCTGGTCTAGTTGGGTTCACAGACTTCTCCCCATGCTCGCCAAAACCAGAACATCTACCTCCACCCCTGCCACGCCCAGTCTTTGTGTCACCATGCCATGGTCTAAAATTCCTTTGTTCAGAAGCTATATAGGTCGGTTCTAACTTAATAACCTCTCTATCCTGCCTGAGCCTGTTCCTCCCACATATTCCCTCTCCTATGAATTTTTTTTAGAGATCTCTTGGGTTGCTTACACCGTGTGGTTTTCTCTTGATAATTCATACCAGAGATGACAAGCAATTTCTCTGCTTTATTCAACCTTGCCTTCCTCAGCAATTTGAATGCAAGAATTTCAGATGGTAATTCAAGAGTGTCAGTTTTAATTCTATTGTACTTGAGATCAAAATTAGTAATAAATTGACCAATATCCTCACTAGAACCTCTGCAATAGTCCTCGAAATCTTCAAACTTTTGCAAATTATCCCCCAACTCATCCTTCCCAAACTGTTCATCTAGAAATGTAATCAAACCCCTAACACCATCAACACCCTTTAGCGTATCCAAGCTTAGATTCTCAAAAACCTTCTCCCTCAAATTAAAATCATCAGCCTCAGGCAAACTCAAAGCCAACACAATACCCCGTTTCTCCTCTTTAACACCTGTCACCACTTGCCAAGCCTCTACTTCTTTCTTAAACAGAGAATAATTTTTATCTTTCCTAAATTGTGGAAGTGGAATTTTACCAGTCGCCATCGCACTAATACAGTCAAGCCCAGTTCATCTAAATCATAAAAAAAAAAAAAATCCGTTCACTTAACACTTCAGCACTCCAGCAAACAACCCCACAATATAGCAACACAACTAGACTTACCCCAGCCTAACCTCAACCACGAAATCAACACCAATGCAACCAGCTCAGGTCTATCAATGAAGGATAACTTTTTTCTCCAGAATCCTTAGAAACTTAGATACCAATCATTAACAATCAAAACACAGTACTGTATAATCTTAATTTTATATTTAAAAAGCACTGTAATACAATTTTCAAGACCAAGGAAAGAGGAAAATATAACAGTACATTAAGAAGGGATAATACAAATAATACTCTATACAGCCTGTAATTCATTAAGATTTAATCATGCTCTTCCATTTTAATGCTTATGTAAAAATTTACTGGCTTTTGATCACCTAAAAAAAGTTAAACGTTTTATACACTGATGAGGTGTTCACAATATGAGCGTCCAAATCTTAACAAGAGGTTGAAATGAAGAGAGCATCGATTGAAGGATAAAATACATCTATACAGAATGAGGAAGAAGGCAGATGTGCCTTTCTTTAAAACATGATAGTTCTTCTGTTAGGAAATAAATAAAGTCCTCGACATTGTGACACCTTGTTTCACATATGCCAAAATTGCTGTGAGGTCTGAGTGTACATTCTCCTTTGTTAGCTAGATCGTGCAACAGAACTAGAGCCTCCAGCACAGCTAGCATTTCTAGGAAATTTGGGAACATCTGTGACTAAACAACTGGACAAGTTCCTGAGAACTAATTACAGTAATCTTGAAAGTAGCACTCCATTCAAGCAGACACATAAAATTATTATCATTATTATTATTATTATTATTATTATTATTATTATTATTATTATTATTATTATTATTATTATTATTACTAGTTATGCTACAATACTAGTAAGAAAAGGAGAATGCTTTAAGGCTAAGGGCTCCAACAGGAAAAATTAGCCCAGTGAGGAGAGGAAACAAGGAAATAAGTAATCTACTGTCTATAAGAGAATTAATGAACAATTAAAATAAAATGTTTTCAAAATATTAACAACATTAAAAAAGATCTTTCATGTACAAACTTTAAAGAAAAAACCAGGAGGAAGTAAAATAAGATGGAATAGTGTGCCAAGTTTACCCAGAACTACCACCTCAAGACAGATTGAGGGAGTTGACAAAATATCCACAATCCAAAAAGTTTCTCCTGATTCTCGATGGTTGATACAGAGAATGGTTTCCAGGTCTATTGGATTGGCTTATAAATTTTGGGCCTCAAGCCAAGCACTGGGGCATAAAAGGCCATTCAGCACTATATGATACAAAATAATCAACTGTATCTGTACGATCACACCATTTGGTATCAGTTCAAAGAAAATATTGAATCACAACCCTTTTGTATAATTACATCCAAGTGTGAAATAAGAAGGGATTAAAAGATTGAATAAATAAATTAAAATTGATTAAAGCTTGTGATAAAACCCAATACATATACATTTTTCCAAGTTCAGAGTATCACAATTCTTCCCCAATATATCTCTTAAATGTTTATTGATCTATCCAAAACAAACTTTAGATAAATTTGAAAATTATTCAACTAAAGTCGAGCATTATACACTTATACCTGTATTCCCAAAGGCCATAATTCTCTTCAAGCTCATCCAAATGTGGACCAAAAGAATTTTCTTGAATACTTGACCATAAGCAGAAAGTTTTGAATTCTCTTCAACAACAAAAAAAGCCCCAAAATGAAGGGGCTATCATCATTTCAAGATAAAACCCTAATTGAGACTGAATCAGACAGAACATTTTGAAACAGACTACAATCCCTAGACTTGATAAAAAGTTCAGCAGTACCAGGCATTAAAGAAAATTCTCTCAAAACTTGTTGAAGACCACTCTATGATTTTGATGAAAACTTCTTACTCGTAGATTTAACACCTTTACTACTGGTGCCAGCATTTTTGCAAAGATTTGCTCAAACCGAAAAAAATTCTACTGATAAATTTTGTCCTGCAACAAACTTGAGGTATTTCCATGAACCTTAGTGAAGTGCAGCATGAGAATAATCATCAAACAGGTCAACTGAAAATATCCCATCTCTCCCTTTGATTTGCATTTCAGAACACAGGAGTACGAAGATATGAAATGGGTAACATTACTCGAGAACAATTTTGGCTCTGAAATCCAGTAACACTGGAATCATGATACCCTTATATTGAAGACCACTTTGACTGAGGCAACGTAAAACTAGCCTACTCTTTAAGCTGATGCTAAGATCAAGATAGTGTCAATGTCTGAAAGGAGATCCTTTCTGATGGGACTTCCTCCATCTCTCAGCAGCATGTTCTATGTCCTTAGGCTTGGATGGGCTCCCTCTAGAGAGGAATACCCAAGTCTAGCGATCTCGGCATTTGGGACTTGGTGGATTCTCTCAGACACCGTGTACCGACGTTTCAGGATGGTATTCGTCCATAAGTTCGAAACTTGGTGGGCGAGAAACTTGATCATGCGAGTTCCTGAGAGCAGGAAAGTCTCCATTGCTTTTCTGGTACGTTCCTTGGAGAAATTCTCAGTCCGTACCAGGATTCCCAAGGTCCCTAACCAGACATCAACCCATGAATTTGCCTGCATGGCATACTTTGTGACCTCCTGGTTAAGGATCTCGGTTTCCGAGAAAGAGACCTGTCGGTTGGAGACTCACTCTAGAGAGACTCCCTTAGTGAGCTCTTTCAAGGAGTGATGGAGAGGAAGAGCTGGACGAGGCTTATCCAAAATCTCAAAATACCTCCTCTGTTGGACACGAGGAGGTGGAAAAAGCTTGTTGGTAGAGCTGAAACGTTGGGAGGAGACATGTTCGGAGAGCTGTAGGGCGATCTTAGCCCTGGCACCCTTCAGCCCCCCAGACCAGTGCAAGGCTGCACTGATCTTTGAGAGTTTCTGGGTGCCAAAGACAGGGTCTAAGACCATGTCTTTGCCCTCTTGTGGAGGTATCTCTGGGTCAGTAAACCCATTGAGAACCCTTATGAGAGTCAGAACCTGCCCGCATGCATGTTCTGACTCTCTCTGCTCTCCTTACGACGTTGGACTTGCAGCGAAGTCTTCTGCTTCCATCCCTGAGAGCTCTTCTTGGGGTGGGTCCCGAACATCCCTCAAGTGACTGTCTCTGTAGACTTATAAGTCCTTGAAGAGGACTATGGAATAGTCTTAAGAGTCCTTAGATTCCTTCCGAGGAAGGAGGTAGGACTCCAGCATCGAAGGCTGAGATGTCGTATCCCTCCTGACTTCCATTGGTGGTGGAGAACTCTCTGTGCGAGGGGAGGCTTCCTCCAAAGGTGGAAAGAAGGAAGTCCTTTCCTCACACGACTCCTCGGCAGATGTGAGGTAGGAGAGTATCTGGTGGAAGATGCAGGAGGAGAGGGCCTTGATGGTCTAACTGGAGTCAGACTTACCCTCGGGAAAGTGACCGCGTCTGAGACTCCTCTCTTCCTCTTCAGGGCAGAAGCAGCAGACATGGTTCCTTGCAGAAGGTCTACTGGAGCTGCAGGATGCTCCAAAGAGCAGCCAGACAGAGCACGTTTGAAGGCTTGTACCACTGCCCTGACCATAACACTGAACCATGGCTGCTGACTGACTGACACACTCTCAGACCGATCCCCTGAAGGGGAAGGGACTGAAGGTTCCCAGCGAGGAGTATCCGCTGTAGGTGGGTCGGCCTTAGAGGAAGGCAGTTTCGGAATCTTCAATCCTTATGTGGAGGCCTGTTCCCCTTTCCCCGGCAGTCGCCCTGAAAGGCGTGTGTGGGGAGGGGAACGAGGCGATGGTGACCTGTCTATGCAAAGTTCCTTTGCCTGAAGAACCTGTACATGGCCACTGCGCGAGTGTGCAGGCGAGCGCTGGTACATTAGCAAGCACTGGTACTGTAAGCACAGAAGAGCGCTGGTGCACCGGAGAGCGTTGGCACGCAATAAGGCGTTGTGCAGAGTGTTGCGCAGTCTCCCTAGGATGCGCAGGAGGGTGCGGGAGCGCAGGAGAGCGTTGGTGCGCAGTAAGACGCTGCGCAGGGTGTTGCGTAGTCCCCCTAGAATGCGCAGGGGAATGCTGGCGTGCAGTTCGGCGCTGCGCAGGAGGTTGCTGGAGAGCAGCTGCAGGAGAATGCAGGGGTGCAGGGGAGCGCTGGTGAGCTGGAAAGCGCCGGTGAGCTGGAGGTTGCTGAGAAAGCTTCGGCACTTGAGAGCGCAGATGTGCAGTGGAGCACAGGTGCTTGTGCTCAGGAGAGCACTATGGCTTGGGAGAGCATTGGCGAGCCAGAGACCGAGGTTGCGCAGGAGTGCGCTGAGGTTTTGGTGAGCGCCGTTGCGCCAGGGAATGCTAACAAGCTCAGGCTGGAGAGCGTAGATTGACTGGTGAACACTGGTGAGCTGGCAAGCGTTGCTCCCTAGAATGGCGAGGCTGCGCTGGAAATCGGAAATCGCTGGGGGCATTGGAAGGCACGGAGGTCAAGCAGGAGAAGGCTGTTGGTGTAGTGAACGCAGAAATGTTGTAAAGCGCTGATGAGCTGGAGTGTGGGCGCTCTGTAAGGCATGAAGGAGCAGGCTGGTGCCGACGAGATGTTTGTGAGCGCTGGTGCACTGCAAGGTGCTGGCGAGCTGGAGTGTGTTGGCGCACAGCTGCACGATTAGGTAGGGCCTCAGGAGGCTATACCAGAGACAGGAATGGTGATGCCAGATAGGTTAGTACGAAGAACAGGAACAGGGATGTGCCCATTGGAAGGGCAAACATTCACCGATGGAGATCGCGAACAATCTACAGAAGATTCCAGGACCGAAGTCCGAGGACTAGCAGCAGCGCTGTTGAGAGATGGTCCAGGAACGGGCGGAGGTTGAGGGCCAGGAGACGACTGAAGCAAAGACTCTTCTGCGGTGGACGGCTGCGATGACGAGGCTGAAGGGCCGAAGAGGTGCCTTTTCACCGATGGTGAAGGACGACCTCTAAGGTGAAGCGGAGGGCGAGTTCTACAACGGAGACGCCCTCTAGGAGCCTTGGATCAGCAAGCTGCCCATGAGCAGCAGCAGTCCTCCGAAAAGGAGTTTCTATAAGAGAACTCCCCCGAGGGAGAGAAATACTTGCAGAAGACAGACGTAGGACTAAGTTTCCCCCTCGAAGGATGATCAGTCGGCAGCAACAGCTGGAGAGTCTGGAGGGGCAGGGGCGTTGGTAGAAGCCACAGAAGACACCTGTGACACCACGACGACAACGAGCGCAAGAGGATCCACCTCCGAAGTCGACGACGACGGCTGCATGTTTGCACCCCGGAGGATGAGCTGCAACAAGGAGTCCTTGGAAGGTGGACTCGGAAGCTCCAAGGATGACCACACCTACAAAACAGAAGACACAGACAAGGCCTCACCCGGGAGGAGAGGTGGGGCCGCTTCGCCAGTGGAAGCAACACCATCTCTCGAGGACCGGGGTTGGCCATATATAAAAGGGTCTACGCTACTACTCGACGTTCTCTCGGAAGAGCCTGAACAAGTAGGAGGTCCGGAGAAAGGTCGGGAGACGGAAGAAAAGGCCTTGGATTTTTTCCCTTTCGAAGGAACCTTCGAAGGAGAAATATCCCTCTTAGGCTTCTTCTTCCGTCGTCGCCCAAACCTCTCCCACTGGGAGGCAGACCACTCCCGACGCTCAATACACATGCTACCACTATCACACCGTTAACCTCTCCAGGCGGGTCAAAGGGTGTGGCGATCGGTTTTCACGGCCGACATGAAGGTTCTGCAGGGCCGGCTATCAACTCCAGGGCAGGTGCGCATGGTCGCAAAAGTTAAAACATACACACACTAACACAAAGAAAAAGCACAAACGAATTAATGGTAGTCCAATAATAATGGCGAAGGATGAGGCAACGACCGTGCACTATCCGAGCCAAAAGCAAAGTGAGCTAAATCCCCGGTGTGTGAGTGGGAGCAGTAGCAAGCTACGCCCCCTACCACTGCTAACTAGTGGTATGGGAAGTTAACCCTCACTAAATTCTAATGGCTCGTCATTTCAGCTTCGCTGAAAGTTATACCTTTAAATAAATAGCGTAGGTTTGTATTCCAGTTACAGAAAAATTGTATTTTTCTTAGCAATATAAACAAGAAGCTCTTTACTGCGGAACATTATTTCGCAACCAACCGATAAAATTTTTGTCAGGATCTAACTACACAGTTAGCAGTGCGGATTAGAGTAAGTTAACCCTCCCGCTCACACCAGCACAAGGGACTAACCGTCACTTTTGTAATTGGGGCAGGACTTTCAGGGGGTTAGTGCTGGAGGGGTCAGTGTGTGTAAAGAGCTCAAGGGTATTGCTAGGAAAGATTATATTTTCATAATAAAATAAATTTTTGAACATACTTACCTGCTGGTTATATAACAATAGCTTCATTCTTCTGTCCGGCAGAAATTAAAAAAACTCGCGGCAATCGCAGATAGAGATGTCAGGTGTACACTAGCGCCACCACGGTACCTAGGCTGAACTATTCCATCCTGCACCAGATTTTCCATGCCCATTGATCTCTAGAGGGAAGGAGGGTGGGATTGTAAGTTATATAACCAGCGGGTAAGTATGTTAAAAAATCTATTTTATCATGAAAATACCATTTTTAAACATTAAACTTACCCACTGGTTATATAATTATAGCTGATTGACACCCTTGGTGGAGGGTCAGAGACAGCAACATTGTTGGAATATCACTTAAGTGTTAAATAAAAACAAGCTTAAGGGTTCGTACCTGTTAAGGAAGCTGACTTTAATGATTCTCTGCCTCATTATGTCTGCTATCCTTATAGAATCCAGCAGTCCACTCAGGGGGCTGAAGATCTCTAGGAGCTGTCAAACAGTTAATAACCTCTATGTTGACAGGACCTCAACTAATAACCTTGTTCCGGGCGCTCTCAAGGAACAAAATGACCACCTGACTAAATCAAAGATTGCGGAAGATTTTCGACCAATCTTCACGTACAATCATGAAAATATATAAAAGTTCCAAGAGAAGAACAAGGGTATTAGGGATTAGGGGAAACGTAGTGAAAGATGCACTCGTTGCTACGAATGGTCCCAAAGTGTAGCAGTCCTCATAAAGAGTCTGGATACGTTATAAGTAATGCGAGGCGAATACAGGTTTACTCCTCCAAAAGGTTGTATCCATGATGCTTTGCAGAGAACGGTTTTGTTTAAAAGCTACAGAAGTTACCACAGCTTTAACTTCATGAGTCTTTACTTTAGGCCGCTTAAGGTCTGCCTCACCACAGTGTGAGTGAGCCTCTCTAATTAAAAGTCTTATAAAAAATGATAGGGTGTTTTTAGACATAGGTAGCGCAGGCTTCTTGACTGTGCACCAAAGAGCCTCTGAATTGCCTCATAAACCTTTAGTCCTGTTCAGATAAAACTTCAGTGCTCTAACAGGACAAAGAACTTTCTTCCACTCTTCACTCACCATATCAGAGAGAATAGTAATCTCGAAAGATTTAGGCCATGGATGAGAATGACGTTAATTTTTGGCCAGGAATCCAAGTTGCAAGGAGCATATGGCTTTTCCGTTTTTGAAGCCAATATTCTTGCTAAAAGACTGAACTTCACTGACTCTCTTAGCTGTTGCCAGACCTACTAAGAAAAGAGTCTTCAAAGTCAGATCTTTAAAAGAAGCCGATTGTAAAGGCTCGAATCTGTCACTCATGAGGAATTTTAAAAACAACATCTAAGTTCCAGGCTGGTAAATCTTATTGAGGTTTCTTAGAAGTCTCAAAAGATTTGAGAAGATCTTGAAGGTCTTTAATATTTGAGAGATCTAAATTCCTGTGTCTGAAGACAGCTGCCAGCATATTCCTGTATCCCTTGATGGTCGAGGAGGAAAAAATGTGCTTTCTTCTAAAGTCTACGAAGAAATCGGCAATTTGTGTTACAGAGGTACTGGATGAAGAAACTGATTTAGCTCTACACCACTCTCTAAAACCTCCCACTTAGACTGTGAAACCTTTATGGTAAAAGTCCTTCTTGTACTAGCGATAGCCTTAGCTGTCTCCTTCCAAAACCCTCTAGATCTTGGGAGTTTTTCGATAGATTGAAGTCAGTCAGACGTAGAGCTTGGAGGTTTAGATGGTTTCACGCCAAGTGAGGTTGTTTGAGAAGATCTATTCTCAATGGCAGGCTTCTTGGAATGTCCACCATCCATTCCAGAACCTCTGTGAACCAACCTCTTGACGGCCAGAAGAGAGCTACTAAAGTCAACTTGGTTCCCTCGTGAGACACGAACTTTTGTAACATCTTGTAAAGCACTTTAAATGGTGGGAACGTGTACAAGTTCATGTCACAAGCTGCTTGACACTCGGGGTTGCATTGTGTTTTATGATTAATGTCGCGCCTCGATAGACGCTCGACGTCACGTCTTACAGGACGTCCTGTTCCGCTGGAAGCTCGACATCCTGTTAGGTGGACGTACGACGTCATGTCTGTTTGTTTGACTCCTTGCTAGGGAGTTGTAAAGACGTTCGTCATCAAGAACATCTCGACTAGTAGGCTCACTACGCTTAGTGTCCAGGTGTGAATTTACCTGACACTCATAGTCCAGGCCTGCTACTCTTTTGTTGTACGCAGGCCGATAAAAATAGGGTCAAACTGTTGTGGTACTGGAGACGTTACGTCTACCACAAGCTCTCTTTCTACACCGTTTAAAAAACAGAGCGTCCCGAAGACGATAACCAGTTTGTCGGTGGAGAAGGAGCATGAACCGAAGCCATGCTAGGCTCAGACAACTGTCCTGCAACTGAGAGAGTTGGACGTTATTTGACAGTTGCCAACATCCTAAAAGGATGTTTGGTAGGAGAGTTTTCTTCGGTAGAAAGAAAAAAATGGTCAGGACTGTTCGAAAGACTACAACCAGAAGCTTGCGGTGTCAAGATAGGACGCTGATTAACCGTGTCCACCTTCCTCTTTAGAGGTCTGGAAGTTGATGCGAGCCTCGGCTGGGCGCAGCGTCATCTGAAGACGATGAAAAAACTTTCACCTCACCTTTCTTATGATGAAGGTGAGACCTGGGAGGCATCAAAAGGTATGCTCGAGTAGGCGACTGCTCGGGAGCTAAAGCCTCTCGTTTCCTTTATCGTTCGACATTTCTTTTCTCCGGGAAAAGGGAGCTGGAAGAAGTTTCAAATCGACATTCCTTGGAGGAGGTCTAATGATAAAAAAAAACGACAGGTCCTTACAGACGCACCCTCTATTTGAGGGGTGGTGCTTAGACCGAAACAAAGAACCCAAAAATGGACAACGTCCTCCTATACACGAACCTTCCGGTAGCTTGAAGTTCGGATGGATGAGGAAGAAGAAGTAAGCATCCTGGAGATCTAAAGAGACCATCCAGTAGACCTTCTTTACTGCTGCAAGCATAGTCTTCTGAGTCTCCATAAAGAACTTTGTCCTCTGGACGTAGCTCGAACAGTATGTGACTGACGTAGGACGCCACGGTTTGTTTGACGTTCGACGTTACGAGCTTGTAACTCGACGTCACGTTCAGCTTGACGCCCGACGTCACGTTCAGCTTGACGCCCGATGCCACGCTTAGCTGCCTGGCGATCGTCGCCGCGGTTGGAAGGTTGACGCTCGATGTCAC
This sequence comes from Palaemon carinicauda, assembly GCF_036898095.1. NCBI lineage: Eukaryota > Metazoa > Arthropoda > Malacostraca > Decapoda > Palaemonidae > Palaemon > Palaemon carinicauda. The sequence goes on along the minus strand of NC_090750.1, from coordinate 52,845,991 downwards.
GCTTGGCCGCTTGACGTCTGGTATCAAGAGAGGCAGACACTCAATGGGGTATAGAAGCCTTATCACGCTGTTCAACATTGCGTTTGCTGGTAGGTTGCCTGTGCGACAACGTGTCCTGATAAGAATCATGACGAACCATCGCTTCGCTAACAGCAGGATGATCAGACTGCATAAAAAATGAGAGCTGCTGCTTCATGTCTAGCAGCATAGTCCAATAAGGATCAACATTAGGTGACACCGGTGTAGAAAACTTCAATTGCGAACTCGCCTTCCTCATCGCTTACATAACACTCCGCATCTCAGCAGACGGAAACCAGTCTGGCGGAAGCGGCGGTGCATGTACCGTAACACCAGACTCAGGAACAAGATCCGTATCAGTTTGAACTAAACCTTTGCCAACTTCTGACATCCTGTCAGGACATACAGCTGCTGCACCAACATCTGCAGTTAGGGTCTTTATGCTGCATTGAGGACGCGCTATTGCACTACCCTATCAGCACTGTCTTTTTGATGTTGTTACTTTTTTTAGAATGATTCATAGTTAATTTATTCTCATCATTCATTTATTTCCTTATTTCCTTGCCTCACTGAGCTATCTTTCCCTATTGGAGCCCTTGGGCTTATAGCATCTTGCTTCCAACTAGGGTTGTAGCTTGGCTAGTAATAATAATAAAAATAATAAACAGAGACTCCTTCAACGTCCTCCTTAGCGAAAAACTCTGAAGGCAGGACGAGGAGCAGCAAGTACAAAATAAAATGGAAACTCTTCAGAAAAAACTCTCATGAGTTTCTTAAAGTCAACTGAAGGGAGAAATATCCTAGGAGCTTCTCCTAAGAGAATTCCACTTAAAGACAAATAGGGGAAAAAGAGATCGTCACTTCCTTCCTCCTACAAGTCTCTAACCGAGGTAGAGATGTCTTGTTTCCTAGGAGTAAACTCCTTAAGGTCCTGAATTCTGACCTCAATGCTTTAAGAGGTTTAATTCTTGCTCTCCAAGAGACACCAAGAATTAGTTCAAGCAGGCATTGGTCTGAGAAAATAATATCTTTCCAGTTAATATTTATTTCTTAATATAGCGCCTGGCGTAACAATGTTCCAACGCTAGACGCTCATGGTCATGTGGACATCAAGTCCTACTGTTGGAAGCCAGACGCCAAGCAACTGCTTGGCGTTCAGTGTCACGTGACTCTCGGAACAATGCCATTCACGATTCAGACGCTCGCGATCTAGACGCTTGGAGCTATGCTTGACACGTGGCATCACGTTCCATTACTTGATGCTCGACGACACGCAACTGCTTGGCGTTCGGAGTCATGATTAACTGCTTGACACTTGACGTCAAGTTCAATTGCTGGAAGCTTGATGCCATGCAACCTCTTGATGCTGGGCGCCACGTGACTTTCAAAACAATAACTCTCGCGATTAAAAAAACGCTCGCTATTCAGACGCTCGGAACTATGCCGATCGCGTCTAGAACGGTCGATCATCGAACAAGAGAAACCAAGAAGTTGCACTAAGTTACAAACATCGTGTCAAACTCTTACAGCAGCGTTAGTAGCTAGCCTTGCTGAACGCTCGATGACCAACGCTCTGTTGTTGTCACGCTTAGCTTAGCGCGAGGCGTCACGCCCAGCCACCTGGCGAGCGCCATCATGCTCAGCTGCTTGGCGCGCCATCAAGCTCAGCCGCCTGGCGCGCGCCATCACGTTCAGCTGCCTGGCGCTTGTCGCACGCCTGGAAGTAAGATGCTTGCGCTTGGCCGCTTAATGTTAGAAAACACTTTTACCTCGCGTTACCTGCTGTGAGGGCGAGTGTTCTGAGAATTGTCAACAGGAATGCTCGAGGGGACTTTTGTTCAGGTCTTACAAGACGCTCGGTGCCAGGCTAATGCCTCTTGCTATCTTTCGCCAATCGACTTTACTTCTCCCATGGGTCCGGGAGCTTGAAAGAGGTCTAAGGCTAGGATAACGACAGGTCCGAACACAAGCACCCTCCACTGTACAGTATTGTATAAAATTCACTGCACTAATTTAGCACTAAAAATTTGCATTTTTAAACTCTTTGGCATAAAACCAAAAGCAGACACGCCCGTAGAGAGAGATCTTACTATTCTGTCAAGGGCTTGAATGAGAATGAGAATGCAATATTAGAATATTAAATGAATAGATATAGGAATAAAGAATATACAGTGATACCTCTACATACGATCTTAATTCGTTCCAGAAACTGCTTCGTATGTTAAAACAATCGTATGTTGGAGCAAATATTCTCATAAGAATACATGGTATTTTATTTAATTCGTTCCTCAGCCTAAAAACCCATAATAAATCCTTAATAAATGGCTACACATAATTACACATAACATTAATACAATATAATAAATACATACAAACCAAAAAAAGGAATAATAATAATGAAATAATAAATAAAAAAGGGGTTTTAATGTAACACTTTACCTTAGCGACAGGCCAGCGCAGGTGTAGGGACTGCTAGGCAGGAGGAGACGGAAGATCAGCGAGGAGGAGGAGGTAGGGACGGTGAATTTGTACGATAACGTGTACGATAACTTACGCCAACTTACACTACTACGTGAACTTTAACTTAACTTAGCTTATTTTTTTTTTTCATTATTATAATCTTATATATTTTTTTTTTTTTATTTTTTCTTTTCTTATTTTTAATTTTCATCACTTTCACTCGATTCGGTCTTCCTTTTCTTTGCTTCACTTTCTTTCTTTTCATCATGATCACTAGACCGTTTTAAAGATATTTTAAAGAAACTATCGAGTGAAAGCTGCTTGGTATGGCTTTTGAGGATTTTTCTAAAATGCGTTAAGCAAACATCATCAAACTGCGCAACAATACGGCAAACCTGAAGTTTCTGTGGGTGATGCTTGTCGATGAAATCA
>NC_090750.1:52808081-52838081 GCF_036898095.1 Palaemon carinicauda | reverse complement strand
CGTCTGCCGGCCCCCTGCCGCCGGATGATAGGCACATCCCCTCCTATCATGAGAGCACTCCTTCCGGAGGGAAGCCGGTCGGGTATCGGACATTACCCTTCCCCACTCCCTCCTTATCTTTCTCTCTCCAATCATGGTGCCGGTCCACTGCCATCTCCGCCTGCCGGCGCTAGCCGCCGGCACCCCATGTGACCTTCCTACTTCATAGGATGTTCCTATCTGAGGATTACCTAAGGCGACAGCCTGCCGGCTGCCGGGGGCCGCCGCCCCTTGCCGCCCCTTGCCGCCGCTGCCGCCGACATCTCAGACAACCCTCCATCTCATGTACCCAGCTATGTTCACCAGCGCCGACAGCCTGCCAGCTGCCGGAGGCCACCGCCCTGCTGGCGACTTGCCGCCGTGCCGGCGGTCGCCCTTATAGGTGTCTCCTGCCTCTCTTGCCTGGACCTACCCAAATATAAAGGGGTTTTATCCTATTTTCCCCCTTCTTTTCTCTAGGTTCTGAATGATTTCAAACCCTCTCCACTATGTAGACAATTCCTTTATAAGGAAGCCTAAGTTTGGCTCCCCCATAGGGATACCATTCCCTCCCCTAGAGCCTCAGGTCCTAAGGAATTGTCGGCAGAAAAGGTCACGGTAACTGGCTGGACGAGACTCACAAGTATATGTCTTCCAACTTCCCTTCTAGCTCACCTATCCTGAGCTCACATAAAAACCAATTCTACAGATTAGTGAATCTTTATCTTAAGAGTAATGTAAGCCATAACTCTGTCTTCCATGTACTCATGATCTCTTTCTTTTACAGGAGGAGAACCTGAAGTGTGAGAGCTCCTTCTGCGGACTTCGTCCCCTGTGCTGCGAAAAAGAGCAACCGTAAATATTGGGATCCACAGTCCTGCTCAACCTGCAAAGGCCTCCTTGATGAGGCGTTCGACAACCCTCCGTCCGCAGAGGCCAGAGAAACTGCGCAAGTGGGTGCGCGGTTTCCAGAAGAACGCCACCGAGCTTTATCTCCCTAACGAGAAGATGAGGGCCTTGCTTTTCCCTAAAGCTCTATCGGACTCTGTGATCCCCCAGGATCAGATCCCCTGCGTCCAACTTACTGTTGAACCCGACATTTCGGCTACTCTCAGAAAGTGTCATCTCGACGAAGTGGAGAAGATGTCGGAAGTCTCCGACAACACCGAGAGGACCCTCATGGGTGAGGATCTGGAGGATGAAGAGGATCAGGTAGAGTTCCCAGATTCGGAGGACGAGGTCGCCCAAACACCTCCAGTAACCCCTGTTGTGGTCGAGGAGCCAGTCCCCTCTACCTCCGCCGCCTCGCTGCCCGTGCTACCACCCACTGGAGATGCCATCCAGGTGCTGGTGGCACTGATGGACGAAAGGCTCCGAAAGAATCAAGAGGAGCTCAAACGTCATTTTATGGGATTGAAGCAACCGAAAAAGATTTCGGTTAAGGATCTTCCCCCCTGCTCGGAGTCTAACCCATGGAGGTACGCCGAGCATATGCCAATTACAACTGGCAAAATCTTTATCAATGATCGGCTTGGGTCCATCCTCTTGGAAGAGGTGGAGTTCTTCCCCAGCTTTGAGGCTTACCCGGACTGGTATGTCCGGCTCAGGTCCGAACCGGCCTCCAAGGAAGAAACCGAACCCATAGAAGTGATCGTGTTCGATCACTCGAAAGCCCAAGCCATGCTGGCAGAGTGTCTCAAGAGTCGTGGTTTTACCAACTCTAAAATGGCAGCATTGAGCAAGAAGCACCCATCCTTTCTTGCTCCCCCTACTGCGACCTTTCCCTTTGTTTAAAAGGCCTTCCATGCGGTCATGAAGGCGGTGGAGGAAGGAAAACCCTGCCCTACCTTGGAGGAGTGTAGGCCTCTCTCCCTCGTCCTTCCCCCCAACGACAGATTCTGGAAAGATATCCAGTTCACTAGCCGCCTCTCTGTCTCACCAAATTCAGCTGGAGGTCATGGCCGGGGACGTTAGGTTCCCAGATTTGTATATGGTTCTCGCGAAGACCCACCTAGTGACCGTGATGAAGGACTTGTACAGCTTCATCAAGGCCCGGAGAGCCTGCAGAGAATTTGTGTTTGCCAACGCGGCAATGAAACACGAACCCCGGAAGCTAATCTCCTCCAACATCTGGGGCAAGCATCTCTTCCCAAATGGGGCATGTCCCGCAAGAGGAAATCCTCTCAGGCGTAAGGCCCTCAACCTAAGAGGAAATCCTCCAAACCACGACCCCAGCAGCGTCAACCCAAACGCCACTTTCTGGCTCCCGCTACTCCCCAAGTGGTTGCACAACCACAACAGACCTTTCAGATGGTCCCCCACTCGGTGGTGTCCCAATCACCGGTCTTCACACCTGCCTATGAACGACCATCCACTACCTTTTGTCCCAGAGGTAGAGGCTCCGGCAGAGATTCCTCTCGCTGCCCCTCCAGAGGCAGAGGAGGAAGGGGAGCTAGCGGCCGAGGTGGCAAATCCTCGGGAAACCAGAAGCAATGAAGTGCTTCCGGTGGGAGGAAGACTCCGCCCCTTTCAGGATCGTTGGACCTTCGATCCTTGGGCACACAGCATCATCAAGAAGGGACTAGGTTGGAGCTAGACGCAACCACTGCCAACTTTCAACCAATTCTTCCAGCCTTCCACACCCATCTTGGAAGAATATGTCCTAGAACTCTTGAATAAGGTGATCAAGAGGGTAAAGTCCACCAGGTTCCAAGGAAGACTATTTTGTGTTCCAAAGAAGGACTCAGACAAACTTGTCCCCCCCTCAACAAGTTCATTGCGAACAACAAGTTCAAGATGCTGACCCTTCAACAAATAAGAGCCCTACTGCCTCACAAGGCCTACACGGTCTCAATAGACCTGGCGGATGCCTACTGGCACATCCCAATGAACCACCACGCTTCCTCCTACCTAGGATTCCGGCTCCAACGAAGAAGCTACGCCTTCAGAGCCATGCCCTTCGGGCTCAACGTGGCTCCGAGAATCTTCCCCAAGCTAGCAGATAAAATCGTCCACCAGCTACGCCTTCAGGGTGTACAAGTGATGGCCTACCTCGACAACTGGCTGGTCTGGTCGACATCGCCAGAAGAATGTTTGTGAGCTTGCAGCAAAGTGACCCAGTTTCTGGAACATCTGGGTTTCAAAATAAACACCAAGAAGTCTTGCCTCGCTCCAGCTCAGAAGTTCCAATGGTTAGGAATCCATTGGGATCTTCAGTCACACTGCCTTTCCATCCCACTGAAGAAAAGGAAAGAAATAGCAGGGTCTGTCAGAAGACTTCTCAAATCCAAACGGATCTCAAGACGACAGCAGGAGCAAGTTCTCGGCTCCCTACAGTTCGCCTCAGTGACAAACCCAGTGCTACGGGCACAGCTAAAAGAGTCTGGAGACGAAACGCATCCGTCGCTCGAAGATATCTCAAGAGACCCCTACCAAACAGGCTTTGCTCCCTTCTAAGCCCGTGGTCAGAAGCAAGGACCTTGAGAAGATCCATCCCTCTCCAATCTCAGCCTCCATCGCTCAACATCCATACGGACGCTTCTCTGGAGGGTTGGGGGGGGGGGGTCACTCCCATCAACGGCAAGTTCAAGGAACATGATCTCCCCTATTCAAGACGTTTCACATCAACATCTTGGAGGCCATGGCGGTTCTTCTCACCCTGAAGAAATTATCCCCGCGTCCCTCGATACACATCCGTCTAACTCTGGACAGCTCGGTAGTAGTCAGATGTCTCAACCGTCAGGGCTCGAGATCGCCCCACATAAATCAGGTGCTATTACCTATCTTCCGCCTGGCAGACAGGAAGAAGTGGCACCTATCTGCAGTTCACCTACAAGGATTCCGCAACGTGACGGCAGACGCTCTATCAAGGACAAGCCCCACAGAGTCGGAATGGTCCCTAGACGCAAGATCATTCTCCTTCATCTCTCGTCAAGTCCCGGAACTACAGATCGACCTCTTCGCGACGAGCGACAACAAGCAACTTCCTCGATATGTGGCCCCTTACAAGGACCCCAAAGCGGAAGCAGTGGACGCCATGTCCCTGGACTGGAACAGATGGTCCAAGATTTACCCGTTCCCTCCACCCAACCTTCTGCTGAAAGTCCTCTCCAAACTGAGAACCTTCAAAGGGACAGCAGCCCTAGTGGCTCCCAAGTGGCCCCGGAGCAACTGGTTCCCCCTAGTTCTGGAGCTACAGCCCAAGCTGATCCCCCTGCTGGGCCCAGTTCTCTCCCAACAGGTGCAGAAGTCGACTGTCTTCGCTTCATCAAAGAAAGTCAAGGACCTTCATCTCATGATTTTCTCTCCCTAGCCGTGAAGAAAAGGTTTGGGATCTCGAAGAAAAGTTTGGACTTCCTAGAGGAATACAAAACAAAGTCTACCAGAAGGCAATATGAATCATCCTGGAAGAAGTGGGTATCCTTCGTCAAGGCAAAAAACCCTACGGAAATATTCATAGATTTTTGCATGTCCTTCTTTATTCACCTTCATGGACAAGGCTTAGTAGCCAATACGATTTCCAACTGCAAATCAGCTTTGACTAGACCACTTCTGTACGCCTTCCAAATAGATCTATCCAGCGAAATCTTCAATAAACTCCTGAAGGCGTGCGCTAGACTCCCTCCAGCACCTCAACCGAGACCCATCACCTGGTCCCTGGATAAGGTGCTCCATTTTGCCTCTAACTTGGACAACGAATCTTGCCCTCTGAAAGACTTGGCTCAAAAAGTGATCTTCCTTTTCGCTCTTGCCTCGGGAGTCTGAGTCAGTGAAATAGTGGCATTATCAAGAGAAGAGGGCCAGATACAGTTCGCCGACACGGGGGAACTTACCCTCTTCCCTGACCCCACGTTTCTCGCTAAAAATTAACTTCCCACCAAAAGATGGGGCTTTTGGAGAATCTGCCCCCTAAAGGAAGATGTCTCTCTATATGACCAGTGGAGAGTCTTAAGGTCTATCTTCAAAGAACTTCAGACTTTGGTGAAGGAGAACTCTTTAAAGGAGAAACTTCGGGTAGTGACCTGTCACTAAAACAACTAAGAGCGAAAATCACCTACTTTATTCGCAGAGCGGATCCTGACAGTACATCCGCAGGTCATGATCCTAGGAAAGTCGCCTCTTCCCTGAATTTTTTCCAAGGAATGGATTTTGAAAGCCTCCGATCCTTCACAGGCTGGAGGTCACCTAGATTATTCTTCAAACACTATGCGAAGCAGGTGCACGAAGTAAAGAGATTCGTGGTGGCAGCAGGTAGCGTGATGAAACCGGCTGTTTAGTGCTGCGTAGAACAGTGAGTTTTTTCGGGACTTTAACTCAAACGGGTGCCTGTGTTGACCCTAGTGCGATACATAGTGATTTCAAGGGACACTTAGCGTCACTAATAGACTTCATCAAGGTGAAGTGACATAGATTCTTACACGTGTGCCACATGTTCTTGGACTCGAAGTGTATAATAATTTTAAAGACTGGCGTTCCTCAGGGAACTTGTGCTTAAAGGCAAAATATTTCCCTTTCAGATTCTACATCACCGTCTTACTGAAAATCTATGTCTATTATCCAATATTATCATTGTACATAATTTTCCATATTTCCATGCAATTTTCAAATAAAATATTTATTTTATTTATCATATGCGTCTGATTTCGCTCCTATCTTTCATATGAAAATAAATTGCTGTTATTGTTTTATTGACCCTATTTCCATGGTTTATTATAGTTAATATACCTACTAACTAATATACACTCACCTAATGGTATAAAATTTGTTCCTACACAAATATTTACCCTTCTGATCTGTCTTCGAGACTGGCACGATCTCTTCATCCAGGTGAGTCTATCTTCGTCAGGTTACTTCGAGATGTTCCTCTTGTCCAATTAGGACTTCCCTGCCAGGGGGGCGGGAAGCCAGGTCATTGTAATGCCACTGGCAGTGACATTTAACGGAAATGTCACGGTCTCTTCGGTCACCAGACCGCAGGAATATTAGTCGGAGTAGAAGGCACTTGAAATGAGAAAAAATCCACGATTCATTAATTTTCTAGTACACTTCCATCAGGACGACATGGCTTGAGCCCTAAAAACGGAAATCTATTTTTGGGTTAGATGGCAATGTCGTCCTGATGGACCCACCCAACTGTTCCCGTTCAGCCTGCCAGGCCCCTCCCTGCTAAACTGTATCGCGGAAGCCGGTTGGAAGCTGGACTAGGAATGAGGACGGACGTGACGTCACACAGTATGGCGGACGGTTTGTTTACGTTGTGAGTACCGTAACAGTAACGAAGGAAGGGTAACTTTGGAATGGCTCCTCAGTTACCTCGCCACCTTTCCCCCTCGAAGCGTAAACGCTATGTGGGGTGCAGATAGCCATGTGGCGTGTTAATGCATGCGTCCCCTGTTGATATACGATATCCTAGAGGGAAACCTTTAGGGTACTCGCACCAGAAGTTAGAATTCAGTGAAACCTTTAGTTTAATTCTCTGGGAATATCTACTGTAGTCATATATACCCAAAAGAAGCTACTGAAGGAACCTTCCATCAGGACGACATGGCCATCTCACCCAAAAATAGATTTTTCGCGTCGCTCAAAATCCGTTTTAAAACCTGCGTAATCTAGTAAATCGTATAAAACCTGGCGAACGGTTCCGATATTTCAGCTAATTCCGGATACATATGACAAGTCACTTCTTTCTTGGGCCGTATAATCGTAAAGGACTAAAGATTCAGGACTTCAGGTTCAGGTCGAGGCTTCGCCTTTTAGGTTTGTGAGTTTCTTATTTTCACTAGTTTTTCTCTTTTCACCCACATTTGTTGTAGTATATTTTTCTTATTTTCAACATTTTCTTCACAGAAAAGGAATTTTCCAACTTTTGTGCAATGTCTTCTGCGTATGGTTGTTGAAGCTCAATTGCTTTTATTCTTATAGCACTATACTGAGGACAATATAAGTTACACGAAGTGGTAAACAAAATTTCAAAACGAGCGTAAATTTTTGTATAACATGTATTTGCATTCCATTATGCTTTTAAATATGTTTTTTATTTTGTCTTAATAGATTAATTTTTTATTGTATTATATATAAATGAGTATATATTCTCAATTTTATAATGAAATAAAGCAGATATCAAGTATTTGATTTAGGCCTCAATATGGGTGTAAAATGATTATCCTCGGGATCATAGTAACTGATATCTATTATTATTATTATTATTATTATTATTATTATTATCATTATTATTATTATTATTATTATTTGCTAAGCTACAACCCTAGCTGGAAAAGCACTATACTATAAGCCCAGGGCCTCCAACAGAGAAAATAGCCCAGTGAGGAAAGGAAAAAAGGAAAAATAAAATAGTAACATTAAAATAAATATTTTCTATATAAACTATGAAAACTCCAACAAAACAAGAGGAAGAGTAATAAGATAGAATAGTGACCAAGTGTACCCTCAAGCAAGATAACTCAAACCCAAGACAATGGAAGACCATGGTGCTGAGGCTATGGTACTACCCAAGACTAGAGAACGATGGTTTGATTTTGGAGTGTCCTTCTCCTAGAAGAGCTACTTACCATAGTTAAAGTGTCTCTTCTACCCTTACCAAGAGGAAATTAGCCACTGAACAATTACAGTACAGTAGTTAACCCCTTAGGTGAAGAAGAGTTGTTTGGCAATCTAAGTGTTGTCAGATGTATGAGGACAGATGGGAAAATAAGTAAAGAATAAGCCAGACTATTCGGTGTATGTGTAGGCAAAGGGAAAAGGAACCGTAACCAGAGAGATGGATCCAATGTAGTACTGTCTGGCCAGTCAAATGACCCCATAACTCTCTAGCGGTAGTACCTCAACGGGTGGCTGGTGCCCTTTTGAATATGAGATTTTAATGTTAATGAAATATTTTTCAGCAATTTTGTATTAAAAAGCGCAGGAGTCCTTTATTCTGTTATGATTTACATCCGATTAAAAAAAAAAAAGTAATTACAGATATTGTAGTCTTCGATTGGTACTGTAAGGACAGTGAGACGAGCTATCACCAACAACAACTGAAGGTTTATTCAAACAGGTGCGAGAATATAATATAAGGTGCGGACGGCAATGTAGCATGCGCAGCTGCGCGCTGGCGCCAATCTGGCTTGAACCAACCGCCACAAAATGTGTGTTTTTTCACACATACAAATACTTGAAATACAAGTCAATAGAAATATGTAGCAAAATGATAAATACATGAAATTGTAGCTCTGAGGGAGCGGAACAAATATATAGTTAGCCACATTGTGGCCAAAGGAGAATTTAAATGAAATGGAGAATTCGATGAGAATGCTGGACGACGGAGGGAGCGATGTCCTTACAAGTACTCCCCCCCCCCAAGACATCAGGCGGCGTAGAAGGCTGATGAGGCTGGTTTTCGTATCGTTTCGGGCGTCGGCGGTCGGCATATGCATCGCTACCTCTCGTCGTCGTTTGTTGCTTTTCTTCTCATTGGGTGCCTTGTTTTGAGATGGCACTCTGGATCTGCCAGGTCCCGTGGAGGCAGTGTCGCTTCCTTTGAGAAACGCCAGTTTCACGCAGTCTATCGAGACCCAGTCCTCTTGGCCATGCACGTTGAGAAGGAAGGATTTCGTCGTTTTCTTGATTACTCGGTAGGGGCCTTCATAGGGTCTGGTTAGCGGCTGTCGATGAGTGTCGACACGGGCGAAAACATACTCGCAGTCGTCCAGGTTCCTCGGCTTGAAATGCTTAGTTCTGTCCTGGTAAGTTTCAAGACATGGCCGGAACTTCCTGGCAATATCCCTGAGATGATCCAGCTGCGTGTCGTCGGTTGATGTGGGAAAGAATTCGCCGGGAACTGCGAGCGCCTCTCCGTAAACCTTTTCAGTGGGGGATGGCTCGCCATCTGCGCAAGGGGCGGTGCGAAGGCCGAGAAGTACCCAAGGAAATCGTGAATTCCAGTCCCCGTCGGTGCAGCTCGCCATCAGGGACGCCTTGAGTGCGCAATGAGTTCGTTCGACCATGCCATTTGCTGCGGGGTTGTATGCTGTGGTGCTGTGAAGTGTCATTCTCATCAGGTCTGCCAGAGCAAGCCATATCTCTGACAGGAAAGGGGGGCCTCTGTCCATCGTGATGTCGTCAGGAACGCCAAATCTGCTCACCCAGTTCGAAAAAAGGGCTTCGGCGCATGCTTGGGTTGTAGCTTCGGTCATCGGTGATGCTTCCAACCACCTTGTGGAGCGATCGATGATTGTCAGCAGGTAGCGAGCAGATCCCGAAGGCGGCAAAGGTCCCACGACGTCGATATGGATGTGACCGAAACGTCTTTTTGGTTGGGGAAAATCATCTATCCCCAATTCGGTGTGACGGCTGATCTTGTTCATCTGGCAGTTGATGCATGTCTTCGCCCATTCCCGGGCGTCCTTTTTGATCCCTGGCTAGATGAACTTTTCAGACAAGAGGCGAGCAGTGGTGCGTACCAAGGGGTGTGAAAGTCCGTGGATGATGTCGAATATTTTTCTTCTGCAGGAAGCCGGAATCCAGGGACGTGGGCGGCCGGTGCTGGTGTCGCAGAGGATAGTTACTCCTGCCGGCCCGAGGGGAATTGCAGTTATCTTGGCACAGATGGACCCGTCAGGTGATCCTGTGCCTCTAGATCGGTGCGCTGCTAGGATGCGGGGTTGGCGTAGTCAATTCCCAGGTGGATTGCGTCGAATTCAATCCTTGAAAGGGCGTCTGCGACTGGGTTTTTCTTTCTGGGAACGTAGCTTATGGTGCACCCGAATTCGGCGATTGTTGCGAGATGACGTTGTTGTCGGGAGGACCATGCGTCTGTCGATTTTGTGAAGGCCTGTACGAGGGGTTGATGGTCCGTCGCGATGGTGAAGGGTGTGCCCTCCAGGATGTGCCTGAAGTGGTGGACGGCGAGGTAGACGGCGAGGAGCTCCCTGTCGAAGGTGCTGTATCTTGTTTCGGTGGGTTTCAGTTTTCTGCTAAAGAATGCCAATGGTCGAGGAGAACCATCGACGAGCTGTTCCAGCTGGTGTCAGTCGTCAGTCGCAGAGGGGTGTTGTCGTCGAAGTAAGCCAGGGTGGTGGCGTTTGCGAGGGCGTCCTTTGTCCAGGTGAATGTGTGTTGTTATGGGGAATCCCACTCAAGTTTCTTCACCTTTCCCTTCAGGACGTCGTCGAGGGGTGTCAGGGCCTGTGCGATGTTGGGGATGAAGCGCCTGTAGTAATTGACCATCCACAGGAACTCCTGAAGTTGGTGGGTGGTTGTAGGTGTTAGGAACTTTCTGATAGCGTCCACCTTGGTTGTCATGGGTTTCACCCCACTCGAGGACACGCGATGACCGAGAAAGTCCACTCCGGCACCGAACGTGCATTTGTTAAAACGTACGACCAGGCCATTCTCCTGCAGGCGTTTGAGGATGGCGCAGACGTGCCTCCGGTGTTCCTCCTTGGTCCTTGAGAATATCAGGATGTCATCGATGTAGCAGACGCAGAATGGTAGGTCGCCCAGGATGCTATCCATTAGGCGTTGGAAGGTCGCCCCCCGCATTACGTAGACCGAAGGTTGAGTATGCGAAGATGTAGGATCCGAACTGTGTCACAATGGCAGTTTTCGGAATGTCCTCTGGAAATACAGGGACCTGGAAGTAAGACTTGAGAAGGTCCATCTTGGTGAAGTATTTCGCGCCATGCGACGCATTTGTCAGGTCTTGCATGTTGGGCAGAGGGTAGTGGTTGGGCGTTGTAATGAGGTTGAGGCGCCTGTAGTCGCCGCAAGGTCTCCAGGTCCCGTCAGGCTCCTTTACCATGTGTAGGGGAGATGCCCAGGGGCTCGATGCTTTCTTACAGATACCCATGCGTTCCATGTCCTCAAAGGCGCGTTTGGCGTCCCTCAGCTTCTGGGGCGGGAGGCGGCGGAATTTGGCGTGTGTAGGAGGTTCCATCGTTGTGATGTGGTCGTAGATCCCGTGCTTGGAGGGGGATCACGGCGATTGGCGGAGCTCGGGCTTGAAAACGTCAGGAAATTCTTGCAGAAGGTCAGCGTAGGGCTGCGTCATTACAGCGGATACGGACATTGTGGCGCGGGACCGATAGGTTCCTGTGTCGATGAGGCGTTTCCCAGCAATGTCGACGAGTAGTCCGTGGTGAGCGAGGAAATCTGCACCGAGAAGGGGGCGACTGACGTCAGCGATGGCGAAGGGCCCATGATAGACATCCTGAGGACCCTAGTCCCATAACACCGTATGGGAGACCCGTTGGCGGCGGCGAGCGAGGGGACGTTTTTGCTGGGACCACGGTCTAGGTCGGCTTGTGACGGTGGGAACGTTGACTGCATAGCGCCGGTGTCGACCATGAGTCTATGGTTGGTTTCCTGCAGCTGCGATGGTGGTAGGTGGTTTCTTCTGGCGTCATCTTCTAGGGAAATTGCATGGTGACCTACATTTCTTGGCGTCGCTGCCAAACTGCTGATGGTAGAAACACCACGCTGGATTAGGCCTAGGGCTCGGACGTGTCGGTTGCGGTGGTTTCCTCCTTGCCAGAGCGTTGATCTTGTCTTCGTCGTCAGGAGTCGTTGCTGAAGAGTCTATGGAAGAGCAGCAGAAGGAGGAGAACGAAGACTGTACTGATGATGCCCTGAGGCGGGATTCTTTGGAGGCCTCGTGGAGCTTCTGAGCCTTCGACAAGAGTTTGTTCATCGGAAGCTTGTCGGCGTCCATCAATTGGGCATGCGTCGAAGGAAAATCTCGCGTCGTCGGCCGTTGCTGTCAGTCTCAGAAGGCATTAGCAGGCCGGTCAACTTGTCCCACACCTCGACAGGAGAGGTATCACCCATGGGATTGCCACCGAGATCCAGGACTTTCTGTGCCCTTGCTGAAACGGAGAGTGAGTAGATACCGATTAGTTTCGTTCTCAGGTCGTCGTAGGAAACTTGGCCAGCCTGGGCGTCGAGCCATGGGGAAATCTTGTCGAATACCTCCTCTGGGATGGAGGTGAGAACGATGTTGGCCTTGGCGCAGGAGTCGCTCATCCTAGCAACTCGGAAGAGTACGTCTGCTCTCACGAACCAGGAAGCGGTGTTGTGTTGAGAAAACGGCGGCAGTTTGACTTTGGGCGTGGAGGCGAGGCCGTTGCGCGTGATGGGCGGGTTGAATGTGCCATTGTGGTCAGTTGACGAGTCGGCGAAGAGGTGGGAAGTTGAGATGTCGGTTAAGCTCATCCTACTGCCTTACAAACGCACCGAGGTGTGAACACCAAAGGCCAAAGCTCACGCCTAAGGTAACGGAGTAAAATAAGGTAGCACAGCCGTAATAAGTCCGTTAATGGCAAAGTCAAAACTGCTGATGCTACTTCAACTCCGGGGTCACCAGTTGTAAGGACAGTGAGACGAGCTATCACCAACAACAACTGACGGTTTATTCAAACATGTGCGAGAATATAATACAAGGTGCGGACGGAAAAGTAGCATGCGCCAATCTGGCTTGAACTAACCGCCACAATATGTGTGTTTTTTCACACGTACAAATGCTTGAAATACAAGTCAATAGAAATAGATAGCGAAATGATAAATACACAAAATTGTAGCTCCGAGGGAGCGGAATAAATATATACAGTGAACCTCAGTGTGGCGAAAAGAGAATTTAAATGAAATGGAGAATTCGATGAGAATGCTGGACGACGGAGGGAGCGATGTCCTTACAAAGTAACAAAGACTAAAGTATATATATTATAATAAATGGTTATAAATATAATACCTAGAAGACAATAAAAATACTCCGCATCTTTTATGCATAACTAAAAATAAATTGAAGCAGCAAAAAATAAAAAAAAAAATAAAAAATATCCACATGATTACATTATTCATGCATAAATTGTGTATAATGTTTCTGGTGGGGTAACAAGGAACAGTAAGCAGGTACAATTACAATGAAAGGGAGAATTGCATATAACATTAAACGTTATCATTGTCCATGACAGACGTCCACTAGCATCCAACTTGATTCAGTACTGCCGGTGGGGAAGGGAATCTACCACCAACCTCGTACAGTCCCTTTCATTTGTTGTTGCCTGGTTTTGTACTCTCATGCTGGCCCCTACTCCTAAGGGTTTGAGTGTCCTGGCAGTGTGACTAGCACTGATTTTCTTTCTGTTGGTGGTCATTTGAATTTTGCGCTTACACAGTGTCTGCTTCCCATGAATGTCAACCAGGTAATGCTGCTTCGCAGTAGGATCGCCATCTCGTAATTGCCTACCAGTTGCCAGCTGTGCAGGTGACTTGTTGATATCGCAAATGGGCGTGTTCAAATATCTCAGTATCGCGAGGGAGGCCTTATCGCAGTCTAAGCTGCCCTCCTCCCCTGTGTTTCCCCTGATTATCCTTTTGGCTGTTTTTATCCCTGATTCTGCTTTCCCATTCAACTGTGGGTAATGTGGAAGAAAGCCGACATTCCATCGCTTACTAGATTTGTGCCCCATCCGTGGACACTTCCTCTGGGGGCCCCCCACCTCGTGAAGTAGCCTCTTAGCATGGATATTACTCTCTGCGAATTGGTACTATCAGGGAAATGCGCTATTTCCAGCCATCCCGTGAGCCTATCAGCGTACGCCAGGTACATCCGCCCATCTTTCTGGAACACATCAGCAACCGTACATTGAAAGTGGTAGTCCAGGGGTGGAGTGGTGGTTATTGACTCCTCTGGTAATGATGGTGCCTATGTGTTGCAAACAATACATGAATTCCTGTGGTGCTGAAGGTTGCCCTCCATGCCAGGCCAGTAGACGGACTGTCGGGCCCTCTTCAGCATGGAGTCAATTCCTTGGGGACCTGCATGAAGGTTTGCTGCGATCTGTCGACGAAGTTTCTCTGGGATTACCAATCGTACATAGCCGTCTTCGTATGCATAAATCACTAGGCTTTCCGAAGTTAATAGGCGATCTCTCACACCATAAAAAGGCTAAAGGCAGGCTACCTCCTGTGATTTCTGCGGGTGCCTTCACCTGCAGATACCCCGCAATTAGTAAATGGTACACGGGGTCCTTCGCTGCCACTGAAATGACAGTTTTTTTGTCCATCGTGAGCTCCTCCATATGTAGTGTCTCGATGGCTGCTACAGTGACGGCTGCTGCCATGTCGTCCTCCAACTCAACATCACATTCGTCAGGGGAGGTTCGCAGGGCCGGGAAATGAGATAGAAAGTCGGCCACACAATTTCTCTTACCTGGTAGATACTTAATAGTAAATTTATACTGGAGGGTCTTCTCCTTCAGCCTGAACAATCTTAGGTTACCGATGTCTACAAGGGATCTATCTCCCGGAGCTTGATCAGGGGCCGGTGATTGGTGATAAATGTAAGGTTGGGGCATCCCAGGAGCAGCAATCTAGCCTTCCTTAGGCACAACACGACAGCCAGAGCCTCTCCCTCTACTCCTGCGTACCCGGCCTTGGCGGGGGATAGATGTGTACTTCCACAAAGTTCGATTCTCCAGCCATTTTTACAGCAGAATGGCATATCAGTGGTTATACAGCTGCAGTATTGCTGAAGTATGACGAATCCTATGCCTTCCATGCTCCAATCTGTGAGGGCGACTGTGGGGCAGAACTTGTCATAGTATGCAAGGCTGTCCCAAGCCAGCTTGCAGATGGAGATCTGGGCACTCTTGAATTTCTCCTGCAAATACGTGTCCCAAAATACATGTTTGGCAGTCTGTTTTTTCTTCAGTAGGTCCTTGAACGGTTCCATGAGGGGTGCAGCCACGAGGAACAGTGCCAATTGCTTGACGAAACCAAACCCCGATCTGATATCTGTGATGGTGGATGTAGGCAGCATGGGAAATTTCCAAATAGCTCCGAGGCTGTTTTCAGTTGGTCTATAGTCTTCCTAGCCTAGATGAAATCCAATAAATTCTGCTTTCCTTCTGCAAAATTTGAATTTTTCTGGCTTGAGCGTGATGTCTTTTGCTGCATATGTTGCTAGAAAATATTCAACACCACTGTCATACAGGAGGGTATCATCTATGCACATGTACTTATGTGGTATGTTCTTAATGGCATTGACAAATCGTCTTGTATAGCCATCTGATGCTGAACAGTGGCCCATAGGGGTCCTACGGTACTGGAAGCTGCCCTAGGATGTGATGAACGTTGTTAGGTGGCGACTTTCCTCGTCAGGTTCCACCTGGTAGAATCCCCAATATGCATTGGCCACCGTCTTGTAAGAGTGCGGGAGGATGCCAGATACCATATCAAATGGTGCTGGGGTATGGCGGGTCTCCATCCTACATGAGGCATTTAGGTGTTGATGGTTCACTGTGAATTGGGGGTGGCCCGACTTCTTTATCGCCATGACCATTCGTGCACACCATTCTGTCGTCTCTTCTGGGAGGACTTCTTGGATGACTCCCTTCCGTATATCCTCTTCAATTTCATCCTTCACCTCGACTTCCCAATACTTGGGAACTGCTGCAGGAGTATGACATGCATATGGCACGGCGTTTGGCATTAGATGGATGTGGTGAGGTGCTCTGACGATCACTGGTAATGGCTCCCTGGTCATGTTAAAGGTCGTCGATGAGAAATGCTTGAGTAACCACTAATCCAAGCAAGGGACATTTTCTTTGATGGATGGTAGTAGAACAGATGAAGGTCTGGAGGGCAGTGCCGTGCAGGTAGACACACTCGCTGCTACAAGTCATGGGAGATGATGCGGAAAGTCAATTGGGACATTTTCAAGGTCCTTGCACGCTGCGAGAGAGAGAGGTACAACGACTTTGCGGATTCAACGAAATACACTTCTTGCACACTGGTACAGTTTCTGAAGGATATTCGGAAGGTCGCCGATCCCAGGCACTCCAACTTTAACTTGGTGATATCTCTTAAGCCAGCCTAACTCTGCAATAGCATAGGCCTTATGTTGAAGAATGATAACATCTCCGTGCCTGTGACGCATACTTGCGCTCCTGTATCGGCAACGGTGCTTACATTCATGAACCTGGGCCCTTCCCCTCCACCACTTTGACCATGACAGTGGGTTGTGAGAGGCACTGAGTTGCAGCGACAATTACCCGTCACTACCGAGGCCATGGAGGAGTCCAGTGGTATTTTCCTGCTTCTGCAATATCTCTTGATATGGCCAGTCTTCTGGCAGTTATGGCAAACGAGAGACCTTGCCAGGCATGTGTTTTTTGTCTGAGGCGTGATTCCCTCCGCAGTTTCTGTACATTCGTTTAGCGGCAATGAGGTTCGGTGATGGTTGGCTTCTCACCGCATGCACAGTAGCTATGCCGAGGGTGGCATTGGCGCCAATTTCCACATCAATTGGGGCAACTTCCGTGTCCTGTTGACATCTTTGCTGCATTTCATAGGGGTCCTGCAAGTCCCCTTCAAACGTACAACACATTTCTCGCAAGCTTTCCACACTCGTGAAAGATCCACATGATTTGGAATATTTGTCTTTTTATCACTTGATCCCCCAGACCTACTGTGAGCTTCCTTAAAAACATATATTCTGAAATGTACGACGAAATCACTAACATTCTCATTGTGGCCCTGGGCCACATTGAAAAACTCTAACCTTTGCACTGCTGGGTTCGTTGCATGGAGAACAAGTTTGGAAATGGCATCCAATGCCTCCGCAGTCGAAAAGGAATGTCAAACTTCTGCGTTGTACCTGGCATCAAGGGCATGCTGCAGCGCCGGTGTGTAGTACAGTCTCATGTGTTGCACAGCCTCCTTGGCTGGCACCTTGCAAAGTTGGAGCCACCACTCCATTGATCTTCTCCATGATCGGAAGTGGCCGTTGACACATCCATCTCACACTTTTAAGGGGCTGCGGATGCTGGAACCCTAACGGGTGAACCACGTGTTTCAAGTGGGGCAACGTTGGCAAGGTCAGTCTGGAGGGCCTCAATTGCACGTTACTGTTGCGCCATCCAAAACTGTGCACGAAGAGCCGGTAGGTTGGGATTTCTCAGGCCAGCAGATCTTCAGGCAGGAACTGTAGGTCTTCATGGTGTTGGCATGTTGCCTGATTAGGTGCATAAGTAACTCACTGCTCCATGTAAGATGCATAGGATTGAAGGATGGCAATAGGACACAGACTCACTGATAATAATAATAATAATAATAATAATAATAATAATAATAATAATTCCCCAATATGATTCAATTATTTGATCTTCCACTACATCCTCAACTGGTCGTTTGTTATCTGATATTATGAAAAAGAATCACCTTTTTATATTGTATTCTAATTTCAACTGGCCATATTCCTGTTTCTGCTATTAACTCCCAATAAGGTGTGGTAGTAACCTGTTGAAACATTCCTTTCATAATTTTGTACTGTATACTCTCTAGTCCTTTTATTTCTTTTCCTTTTATTACATACCATGTCTCGATATTTGCAAACATTATAGGTACTACTACTGTATCATAGATCTTTATTTTCACTAGCAATGTACAAAACGATTCCAACTTGGTCGCACGATGTAGGAATCTTTACACAATGAAACACGACGTGAAAATATTCTGACACTGCAGTTCTAATAATGGTCGCAACGTATATACAAAAAAAATAAATATAAAAAATGTTTCCTTACGAAGTAACCTGCAAAAGAGAATGAAAATACTTTAAAAAACGATAGGCTTCATTAATAAAAGTGACTCATTTTCTCTTAACGAAATTACACATATACAACATCTTTATATACAATAACATATAAAAAGTGAAACAAATGCAATAAGAATGAATTACTCAAACCCTTCAATTAAAATGTTCAGCACGCCATTACAGAAAGTTGTTATTAGATTCGTAATAATTTCATCTGGACATTAGATATAAATAGAACTTTTATTTCTTTGGGCTTTTCAAGAGTTGTGTTATTTCTGAGCTGTGGGATTTAAACCAGAATTTCCTTTACAGAATTTCCGTAGTGTGCGTGTGCGCACACGCACAAGACACGTCCCTATTAGGATATCTTATCTATTTGTCCTTACTATTTCCTCGAAACATTAACTTTAAAAAAAAAAAAAAAAATATTCGGATTTCCTTTAAAATAGCTCATCATATATTTTTAAACAGGGATTTCCCAAAGAGATGTGTGCAAATTAAGTACAACTACAATTAGACGTATCAGTAGTAGTGGTGTTAGCAGTAATAAATATGAAAACTACTAAAGAAATTTCTGAATCCCAAGTTCAGTAACTGAAGTAGCCTTACATTGGCGTAAATCTCTATTTATGAAATAGGAAGTTAAATACACCTAGACCGTGGTTAAATAGGAACACAATGAAGGAACGATGTACATATGCACATTTAGGATTTATATGTGGAATTTAGACCATAATAATTAGAGCAGAGGCTATGGAGGCCATTCTATACCGATGGATACAGGGGGAAATCCTGCAATTGCTTCATGAAGGTTAAATTAGGTTGAAAAATAAGATGAATGAAAAACCACTAGTCCCATCTAGGTCATCCTGTATGTCAGTACAGATGTTGAGCTGTATCTACAACAAATATTAAACTTATGTGTGTGTACGGTACATGGGATTTAAATCCATAATCTAGTTTTATATGCGCATACTATTTTTTTTCTTTTTCTTTTTTTTATTGTAACTGATTAACTAGATAGCGATGGATGTTAGTACATTCAAAGACGGTGATGTATGATAAAATCGATAAGAAAAATTAAGTCAAAGAACAAGATCCAAAAATATAACTTAAATGGATCTGATTTAAATGAGATTATTAAATTACTGAAATAACTTCGATTAGATTATGTTGTCTTACGAGTTGACTTACTCATAAGAAAAAAATCGAAAAAAGTACACAAACGAAATTCCAGATTTTGATTCTCATTTAAGGCGTCTACCTTTATGCATCATCTAGAAGAGAGAATAACTACCAATTGATACCCCCGGAATGACTACCTTTCATCCTTGATTAAAATATCCAGCAGGTCATTTTAAACCGTTTTTTTTATTCATAATATCTTCCTTCAGCTTTTTGCTGCTAATGGAAAGTTAAATAATGTTTATTTATTTATTTTTTTTTAACGTGTTTGCCTAGCATTCGCTTGGCTGCTGATCAATTCCACCTCAGAACCATGAATTTAAGCTGCGGAGGCGACCTCTGTGCTTGGGCACCACAGTGAGGGGTTGGGCTTCCCCGGCTGACGTTCTGGTGAGTATCTATTCATATGAAACTGGAAAAGAAACCAGACACCTTTAACATTTAATATAATGTCGTAACTAAAGAATTACCGTTGGCTAAAATTCTTTCCCCAAATCATAAATGGTCATTAAAATCGTTCCTTGTCCCCAAAGTGATGAATAATCACATTAAATGCTCTTTTCATTATGCGTGTGTAGGTGATATCCGGATGGTTAAATCCTTTGAATTTTCCTTAAACTTTTCGCAATAATTTTACTTCACTTCAAGGACTGCTTTCCTGGTCCTGTACTGCAGGGAAGCCCTAATAGACAAGATATTCACGTCCAGTTTATCGTATACATTCTTAGGTCTTTAGCATTTCACACTACATATTTCGTTATCGAAAGAAAAGTTTACATGATTCTTTTTATATACAGAATGGGTGTTCAGAGTAGTGTTCACAAATAAACAGGATTAGCAAGGAAACTACTACTACAAGTAGTTGTAAGGGGACTAATAACAACAATAAAAGTTATAAGTAATAATAAGCAACTGGAGACTTTAGTTATTTCCTCTGCTTGTGAATCACAATTTCCCTTGTTATCGAAGCATTACATTATCGTATGATATTTATAGAACAGGAAATTAAATAGGAAGGAAAATAGGAAAGGCTTTGTGTAGTGTATGTACTTATTTGTAATTACTGTAGTTTTACAGTACATGAAAACATATGCTTCCTCTGCAAATACAGCTATTTATAGAGAATTCGGATTTGAAATACTTCTACATACTGCATGAGTTCATAATTTTGTTTGCTTCATGCGACTGTTTATTATCTAAATGACTCACTCTTGCAACATACTTACCTAACGAGCCACATCCGGTCTTATACTACAAAACTAATTTCTTTATTCTATAACACTGAAGTTTTCTTTAGGACCAAATGCCGCCGGAATTATGTAAGCGTCATGTCAGACAAATTTCCTGTTAAGCTTACGAAGAGACGGAGGGGAACCACATTTTAAATGACTTCAAGGTCCCCTGACATAAAGGTAATCGAGGATTTACTATGACTGTAATCAGACGAAAATTTATGCTCCGGGACTAACGATTAAACTTTGCACTCTATTATTGTCTTTTAAAAACAGTCGGTGACTCAGATAATCCGGTCTCCCCACACCCGAGCAATTCTTATTTCTCAATTAAGTGTCTTTTAGAACTCTTTGTTTGTGGAACTGTCAGACACCGGAACAGAATAGTTTGTTTTTCCATAAGTGGCGAAAATTAACAGGGCTAATTTAAAGCTGGAGTTAAGGGAAAAGGTCAGCTGCCTCCTTCAGCTATTTGTTAGGATGTTTTTAATTTGTAAATTCTTACTTTATATTGGTGTTTTCGAGTTTCCACACACACATACACTATATATATATATATATATATATATATATATATATATATATATATATATATATATACTACTACTACTACTACTACTACTACTAATAATAATAATAATAATAATAGAGAGTGGGGTTCCCCTGCTGTATGGGACCGGAAAAGCAGCCATCAAAGTCAAAGTAATAATAATAATAATAATAATAATAATAAGTGTGTGTGTGTGTGTGTGTGTGTGTGTGTGTACGCGCGCGCGCGCATACAACGGCAAAATCAAAAGCACGAAATCGAAGCGGTTGTGATTTCTTAACTACGAAGGCGATGATGAACTTGTCTATTAAAGAGAGAGAGAGAGAGAGAGAGAGAGAGAGAGAGAGAGAGAGAGAGAGAGAGAGAGATTACAAGTCTTGAAATCTTTCTATGTAAATGTTAAAAATTCGTGCTTTATAAATGCATACACTTACAACGTACACAATCATTTACAAACAAAACTTGTTTTTAAGTATGCCGTGTAGTTAAAATAATCGGTAAAAAAAAGCCCAAAGATCGAGACAGCAGACATTCAAGATAAAGATTCAAGAACCAGTGCTCAACATGAGAGCCAGTTCGAGAGAGTCTATGGCGGCTCAATGAATTCCACCCTGGGTACTGACCTCAAAAGTAGATGACCTCATTGAAAACATTGATAATTAGCAAAGAGTTTTGAATCCTTTACGTTAATACTTCAAACTAGCGATGCACTGATACCACTTTGAAGGCCAATACAGATACAGATACACGTTGTTTTTTTTTTCTAGACTGATACCAATACCGATATCAATACCGATACCAATACCAGAAAAATAACTGATACAGATACCCCGATACTTTAAAATTCTTTCTAATGATTAAAACATAATAATATTGATTTGACGACTGACTTTTCAACCTCTTCGGTGTATGCAATTCAGTGTATGAGGCATCATTAGGTCTATTCAGTAAAACGTACATAACAAGAACTTTGAGGTGTCTAATTGACATAGAACAGTTTTAAAGATTTTTCTTTTTTCAAACATGCTAAACTATGGCTATGTCCATGGCATTGACCCAAGCTGATGTCTTCCCCTAAATGAGTTTTTTGTTACTGAATATCATAATATTAGTTCAACCAGATCACTGAAGTAGAAAAAATAGTTGTTCATAAAAAGAGTAAAGTAATGAATTATTTTCATTTGAGAATTTAGTGTCAGCGTGAGCAGCTAAAATGGTATCTCTGACTAAAAAAGACATAATAGGTTTCTATTTCCAACCCTCAATCTTACCAAATTTCTCCCTAATAGTTACATTCTATACATACCCCCTTTGTCTTTTAGTTAACTTTTTAGGTACAGTTGTCTGCATGAATTCAAGTACACACGAAGGTGAGAGGGAATTAGGAATTTAGATTGTATACCGAAATTCATATAGGTATCGTACAAGGAATCGCCCGCAACACTAAACCTCTTTATTAAACAAAGTCCACATTTCAGTTATTGAGATGTTAACTATTCTATTCAAAACCCAAAGTTAGCCCCGTTCAGTGGCAGGACTCTATTAGTAATAGGTAAGAGATATTATTTTCGTTAGAATGAATTATAATCAACTCTCAGTTGGTTAGAAATAAGGCAAAATTGGCAGCTTTGCTTCCACCCCCTCCCCCGTCCTAATTCGAGGATAGGCTAGTTCGTCGATTTACTGTACAGCTAAATATTATTTTTACAGATCTTATTATCATAATATTGATGTTTTTTTCAGGTTTAACATGTAGTATAGAAAGAAAAATATTTCACAAATACAAAAGTAATACTGCAAATGTATAATGAGAGAGAGAGAGAGAGAGAGAGAGAGAGAGAGAGAGAGAGAGAGAGAGAGAGAGAGAGAGATTATTATTATTATTATTACTTGCTAAGCTACAACCCTAGATGGAAAAGCAAGATGCTATAAGCCCAGGGGTCACAACAGGGA
Source organism: Palaemon carinicauda (assembly GCF_036898095.1). NCBI lineage: Eukaryota > Metazoa > Arthropoda > Malacostraca > Decapoda > Palaemonidae > Palaemon > Palaemon carinicauda. The sequence goes on along the minus strand of NC_090750.1, from coordinate 52,815,544 downwards.
AAATAGCCCAGTGAGAAAAGGAAACAAGGAAAAATAAAACATTTTAAGAACTGTAACATTTAAATAAATATTTCCTATATAGAACATGAAAACTTTAAAAAAAACAATAGGAAGATAAGTATGATGTAATACTCGTACATTAGTCACATCACTCGCATGACCTGGTTTCAGAGTTGCCTCGCCGGCTATTTATCATTATCGTTAAATCTGAACACAAGGAAATCTTTGATGTTCGAATAACCTAAAGCAAGAGTATCAGAGTATCGGTAATTTAAGCTCATATTTTGATTGCCCGATACCGATACACGATACTCACGGTGGAGGGTGATACCGATACCGATACTGATGTCATGACAGTGATCGATACCGATACTTAAAAAAGGCTGATACTAACGATACATATACTACCAGCAAATCTCTACTTCAAACACTGACAGTTCCAAAGATTGAGAGAGTGACCTATGCTGATAAAGTTAGGGAAAGAATATATTAGTAAAAAAAGAACAACACAAGCTTCAAGTAAAACCACAAAGGAAAATGAGGTAGTGAAAGCACCCAAAAGACGTAGCAATTCTTATTACGAGATCTACTGCAAATGTAAATGTAAATTACACAGATGATAAGATTCGAGACGAATTAGTTGATGAGATAAACAGCATGGTAGCCGATACTGAGACAAGAAAAATAGGGAAACTAAAACCAAAAGTAATTACTTGGAATGTATTCAGTGATGAAGACGATATAGTACACTCTTTAATTGTAGGAATAACCTTCCGAATGTCAAGATCACATTTCAGAATGAAGTGGGTAATCCCACTTGCAGCATTTTTCTTGATTGACGGATTTATCTTTTCTTCTACATTTATAAGAAGTTAAATACGTTATGCTAGCAAAAATAATTCATTTTGGTCATGGTAACTCTCGATTAATAGTCTCTGTTTGTGTTTATTGCCTTATAATTGAATATAGAAGGTGGAGAATAGATTATGATAAAGTGTGCCCATTGATGGAAAAGACATCGGGACAGATCTTTGCTCGATGGGGAGACTTTAAAGAAAGTAGAAAACAAATACGTAAAGGGGGAAAAGGGGGTGGGTTAAAAACTGAAAGAATACAAAATCATAAAGTGCTAATATCTAATATAATCCTCTATTAAGGAGGAAGAAAAATCAATAATATAAGATAAAATCAGGGAAGCAGCAACAGACATGAATAAGTTATATCTTCTAAATGGTTTAAATGGGAAATTTAAATGAAAAAAAAGAAAAAGAATAAAAAGAACCAGATGTGTATAGTGACCAAGAACTAGCAGATGAATTTTTAGAATTCTTTAAAATCAGAAGAGTAAATATAAATAGGTAATTTAAAGATACTCTGAATCGCATTGGTACTGAACCTGACGCACAAATAATATCAATGAGATTTAATGATATAACAAAAGATGATGTCATCAGGATTATTAAGGAGCAAAGAAAAAAATGTGCGATTGATACGGTGCCAATATCTGCAGTAATAGGCCAAGAACATTTTAGTCTTGCTGCAATTTCAAGAACTGTAAATTTAGTACATTGATGAGCGAAAGTATCCTAAATCTAAGAAAATTCTGAAAGGGGCTCTCGATTATCAGAACAGAGTACAGATAGACATATTTCGAATCTATCCTTCATGTCAAAAGTGCTAGAATATGTCAGGATTAGTCTCTATTAATCCTGGAATATGTAATTCTTGAACAACTAGTTAGTCATTGAGAAATGAAGCGTTGCTGGGTAACAAGTCCAGAACACATCCCTGAAATGATGGATGGGGACAAATGTGACGTCCTGATTTAACCTTATCTTAGCGTTGCTTTTGACAGTTGAAAATGAAATACTACTCGATGATTTACGATATGCTGGTATTGAGGAGGAAGCTTTTGAGTATTCAAAAGAAAATTTGGTTAACAAACTGTTGTGTAGGGATTGAAAACTCTTACTCAACATATAAGTTATTAACGGGAAGTGTACTAGACCCAATCCCAGTTGCAGGTAGGCTTTGAAAAGTTTTACATTAGACATGGAATGAAGTTCAAGCTATTTTGCGGATGATAGGCCTTTTTATATCTCCATAAATAACAATAGGTACAGCTGAGAATTTCAACCATGCTGTTTCAAGTGTTAGAGAATGGATGGCAGTTGAACAACCAAAACTAAATGGACATAAAACCGGAGTTTATTGTGGTAGGAAAGAAAAACAACATAAGAAACCTTGGTGATTTCCAAAAGAACATTAATACATTTTGGCCCCGATATCTATAAAATATAGCAGAGTTCATTACTGAGGTTTATCATCACTGGACCGTAATTTGTCTCTTACTGCTCAAATACATAATCTAGTACAAATCACTGGATTTCACATTAGAAACATTGCTTTTGTAAAGAAATATTTGTCTAACTGTGTATTATCAGGATTGACTACTGTAACTATTTATTACAACCTGCCCAAAGAGCAAATCAAGAAATTACAAAGCACAGTAAACAAAGGCACAAGATCGATAAAAGGTCCCCGGCTCCGAGAAAGGTTTCCCTGTACTGATTGAAACCGGATTATGCAAAGATACTTAAATACTTAGGAATATATACAACAAACAAATCGTGCAGGTCCTGCAATGCGGGGGAGGGGGGTTGTTCCGTATGATACATGGCAAGGAAAACAATCCTTAAAGCAAGTTTAAAGTAAAGTATAATGTTTGGTAACAGAGGCATGACATAATACACCATAAAGAAGGATAACATTGCCATAATATGGTCCTCTTGAAAAAAGATTATTGTAAAACTTGATGATACTTTATATGTTAACAAAATAGACTAACCGCCTATAACAGAGGTGTGAAAAAGTGCTTGAAGAGTAGGAGAACTTGTTTGACTAAAACGTGTGAGAGACTAGGAAAAGTGCAGGCTTTGCCAAAGTCGACACTTAACGGGGTACAGGTCACACAAAAGTACAGAGCAGGACAGAAACAAAAAGTAGAAAAGTTTTTTAGTATGATTTTTGATAATTTGATCAGGGAGGAACATAGGTATTGGAATACGAGAAAATATGATCGAAAAATATAATTTGTTTGATACAGAAATATACCATAAAACCATCAATTACACACGAGAGAACGTAAGAATATAAGTTACGTACAAATATAAGTTCATGAAAAATAAATGCAACGAAAATATTGATAAAAGAACCTTCGATTTGACGGTGCTCACACTACTTGATATATCGTGTGTTCCCATACAAAAAGTGAAAACTAAAAGACATTTAAGAATGAACTAAACACTCGTACAATATATCAAGAAAAACCGACATGAAGGGAAGACCAAGTTATTAGGAAAAAAAAAAAAAAAAACTACAGATATGACTTGCAAATATATGACCGCTCTAGCTATTATTATTATTATTATTATTATTATTATTATTATTATTATTACTTGCTAAGCTACAACTCTAGTTGGAAAAACACGATGCTATAAGCACAGAACAGACTAAGGTCTAAGTTTTCCGTCAATAATAATAAGGATGATATGATAAAGAGAGAGAGAGAGAGAGAGAGAGAGAGAGAGAGAGAGAGAGAGAGAGAGAGAGAGAGAGAGAGAGAGAGAGAGAGAGAGAGAGAATTAATCTGCACGGTTTTCCATGCGAAAACAACTTCTGTGACTATATGCGATTTTCTCGGTGGTTTGAAGTTCTTGGAAATAAAATAATCAAGTTTTTTTCCTTTACCAGGAATTCCCTGGTCGCGCTCACGGAACTGACACGCCTTGTGAAAAATAAGTTTTCTTTTTAAAGAGGTTTGCAACTTCAGGGTTCCTTAATAGAATCCATTTTTGTTTGAGGTAATGGAAATAATATAAAATTGGAGACGCTAATTTTCTTTTATCCTTAAACATTTATAAATGTTTACCTTTTTTGTTAAATAAATCAACAAAATATAAGAACGAATGACGTGGTTGGTTAAATACAGTAAGTAGATTGGGGGAAATATTTCATTAAATGACGACAACAACAACAACAACAAATGCCGCCATTTCTAGTCAACTGCAGGACAAAGGTGTCAGAAATGTCTTTATTCATGTCTGGAGTTTGGCCAATTTTTCATCACTACGCTGGCCACTACAGATTGATGATGGTGGGAGACTTTATTCAGATAGCTCACAGCATACCAACCTAGTATGGGTGGCCTTGAATAATATAACTTTGCTGATCAGGGCAATTCACAAACTCTTTCACCACGTTAAGGTATCTCAACTCATAAAATAGTGTTTAATGTATGAAATTAGAAATGAAAAAATTCATAGACAAAATAAATATTTTCTAAGTTTCCGTAAATGGTAATAGAATAAATGTTTAGATATCGATTTGAACATTCGTAAGCTACTGAATGAATGCATTCATTGATTATTCAAGTGGTGGGGTTGGAGGATGTATCAACAATATTCTAATGTCCATCATTAGATTTTCAAGGCAACTTTATTATTGAAATATTCAGATATATATATTGCTCTTTGGCTTTGTTTATTCGGTTAACAATGAAATAACTTGGTTTTTTGCATTAGAATTTTCTTGTTCACTATCCATGCATATATTTTTCCAACTTACATTTTGCATTAATCAAAAGAATGAAACAATTATATTTTTTACCCTAATATAATTCCTAAATCAGGCAATTTCAGTTAAGAGTGATATTCCACTACTATCAGCCTTGAAGGTCAGTGGGAAAAACTTCAATATCCAAATTATTTAATAAAAGAATATAACGAAAATCAAAGAAAACAGACAAAGCGACGGTCTCTCCCAAAGTAATAGTGCCACATCACTACAAATGCAATGACATAACATGCTTTTGCATCCATCCAAAATTTCCAATGACAACATGGATTTTGAAACGTAATATCAAAAATGAATACAATACAATGACTCTTGTACAGGTCATTCATCATTCCTTTTCATGCATTCGAGACTTTGGGCAATCTGAAATGGACAGAAAATGATGCCACAAGCCTTTAGGTTGAAATGATTAACCCCAATAATTTATTCACGAGAAAATGATTGAAAATGTGCAACATAAGAAAAATGTGAAAATAACTTCATAAAACCGGTACCAAAATTCAATGATACACTGAATGGATTAAAAGACAAGTAATTGACTGTTAATGATAAAATACAAAGATTTATAATGTCACGATAATACAAACCTGCCATCTTCCAATGTGTTATTAAAGTGTAATGATCAAATAATTGGGAAATTGTCAGTCTGTAAAATCAAATACGCCACGGAACTGCTCTTCAACCCAAAGATTAAGATGTGGGCTGGTTAATTGAAGCCTAGTACAGTAATAGTGATGAAATACCACAGCGAATAAGTTATGGATGTAAGAATATATACAAGGCAATAGGTCTACTGTATGTCCCTAACAACTCCACCCTTGAACACGCACAACAGTTCAGAAAAAAAAACCCGAGGGTATTGAAAAATCAATTGTGTTCTCTATGTCATTTGGATAATTAAAGAGATAGCGCGGTTGACAATGTATATCTATTGTAAACTCAAGTTTTCTTCTCTCTCTCTCTCTCTCTCTCTCTCTCTCTCTCTCTCTCTCTCTCTCTCTTGTATAGCATATTGTCCATTTACGACAGGTATACTTGATGCAAGGAACTTAATAGAGATTCTTAGAGCAATACGAACGTATTTTTCTAATTTTGTTACAAGGCAATCTAGTAGGCCTATAAACAACACTTTACTTACTTGCCTGACTTCCATACAAGGCCTCTTCAACCTTTTCAACACCAAAGGATCACAGAAGGCATTATTAAAAGTGACCAATCAGGCTCATTATGAAAAATGTCATGTCTAAAAGCGCTTTCTTGGCGTGCAGTCGAAGGAACTGATGTCACTGTCACATCAAAAATGTATTTCCGGTTACCTCACTGTGTTGCTTTGACTGTCTTAGTTCTTGCACTGCTGTAGCTCTGGCTCTTCCGGTTAAAGGACTGGTGTAGCTTTCATTCTTCCGGTTATCGCTGTAGCACTCGAAACTCTACCTTCTGTAGCAGAAGTCATTTTTTCCCAAGCAACCGACTGGCCGTTAACATTTACACTATTACAACGATGCGTTCAAAGTTTTTATCTGGAATAATGCAGTAGTCAAATTAATTTTTCAAACCTCAGAAAATGCACATTAAATCATGATAAAGAAGGAATACATACTTTACAAAAATAAGAATAACGAGGGAATATAGATTACCTGAAATTGACTATTCTTTGGAGAAATTTTAAGGCTGGACAAAACGGAGTATTTTATAGAGCGTAAAACATTTATATTCTTTAGTAAAGTTCTTATTCAAAAAGTCACAAATTTTTATAGTGTTCATTTTGATAGGGCATACTGTACTTTGATTTTGTATATTCACATACTATTACGAATAGGCAATGCAATTCAACGACTTTAAGATGAAAATATTCATCCCAAAAGTGCAAAACTACATATTAAAAAGTTATAACATTTCTAAAAATAACCTCTCACTGGTCAACGTTAGTTCGGGGAGTGTGAAAGATAAAATAAACAAGGTTATCTAGTAAATGCCATTTCCCCTATATAATAAAAAGCAAGAGTCTGACTATATATATCTATCTATCTATCTATCTATCTATATATATATATATATATATATATATATATATATATATATATATATATATATATATATATATATCTTTCCGGTACCGGTCCCGGTCAGCAGTGAGACGTATTGGTTTCTCCCCGTCCTTCGGATAGGGGGAGAGGAAGTAGTCATACCCTGTGAGAGGGTACGTAATTAAGAAAGGAGGGGACAGGAAGGCTTGACTCTGTGCCTGTGCAAGTGTGTGTATATCCATCTAAATATTTAGCGTCATTGTTGACGGGTCGCGTACACTGGTTTAATATAATGGCCCATTCTTATAAAAATTCAACTTGGCTTCCTTTCGACTAAAATGCCTTCTACATGTGATGCTACATATAGAGAGACGATAAACCAGGTCATAAACATGCCAGCTACGGTTTTCAAGGGAGAGTCAACACTGATTATATATCCAAGGAATGATAAAACTAGACCTAGTAGGTATGTGGTGATTAAACTAAATTCCTTTATCTGTCACTCATCACAAAATCTTTGAACACAAATTTCCTTGGTAAAGTGAGGAGTCTTATCAAATGAATTTCCGGTGAACATTGTAGTACTCCAAGGGAATGTGTTGTCACCCACGTTTTTTTATGCTCCTTATAGAGTTTGTAATGCATAGAACAGTTAAGGATAGTGGAGAAGGATTGGATTGGATTGGTAAAAGGACATTAGCGGACATAGAGTATGCTGATGACATTGCCTTTATTAGCAGAACACCACTTGCAAAGCTTGCTTACCAGAATGCATGAAATATCACATGAGGTTTGGGCTTA
>NC_090750.1:52775581-52800581 GCF_036898095.1 Palaemon carinicauda | reverse complement strand
AATCTCTTCCTGAACATTGAGACCCTTTCTTTCAAATGCCTTTTTCACAACATCTACCAAACATTTTGAATAGAATTCCCTGCTCTTTTTTCTTTGGAGAGACTTCTAAGTAATTTCTTTTCTTTTCACTCTGATCTAAATTTATATCCTTTCACTCGAATTAAATTGTTTACGATTACTTCTACGCATTTTCACATTCATCTTACATTAAAAAATGTAATTCATCTCAACGAATTATAATTATGATGCTAAGGATAGAATCTATTATATAAATATTATAATGATAATTTCTATTATTTTGTGATAATTTGTCTTTCATACGTGGATTAAATTTTAATACAATAGAGTTATGGTGTACTACTGCATAATACAATTTATTGCGATGATAAAAGCCATTCCTACATTAAAGGGCCAGTTGCCTGATGCGCCCTTTCCATTGCCTTCTATGAAAGGCATCCTCTTCAACCAAACCTCTTCTCTCCATATCATCCTTCACCTTATATCGCCATCTAATTCTATGCTTCTCTCCTGATCTTCTCCCCCTTACAAGTTCCTCCAAAGTCCTCCTCACTCCCTCCCCACCATCCGTTCTTAACACTTGTCCACACCATCTCAGTCGTGACACGTATCACATCTGTAATCTTCACTACGCCTGCCATTCTTCCTAATTCATCATTTTACAAATCCATGTTCGACTCTTATTCAAATAAAAATTTACTCTCGAGACAAGAGTTCGTCTTTTACTTCTGTTTTATTATCGTAATCAATGTTTTAACTGTTACCCGATGGTGTGTTTATTATTCAAAGTAACAAACTTCAATTAACCAAACATTCTCAAAATTAATTGTTTACTCTGTATTCAGTTTACCATCATAGTCAGTGTATCACTTTGATTTCACCTTATGAAATGTTTGTTTTTTATGCCAGTATTTTTGTGATATCAGTTTACAATAACATAAAACAAATAATGGTTTTACGGTTTTAAAAATCTTAGATTGGTTTTGCCTTTCATCATCATCTCCTCCTACGCCTATTCACGCAAAGGGCCTCGGTTAGATTTCGCCAGTCGTCTCTACCTTGAGCTTTTAATTCAATACTTCTCCATTCATAATTTCCTACTTCGCGCTTCATAGTCCTCAGCCATGTAGGTCTGGGTTTTTCAATTCTTCTAGTGCCTTGTGGAGCCCAGCTGAGCGTTTGGTGAACTAATCTTTCTTGGGGAGTGCGAAGAGCAAGCCCAAACCATCTCCATCTACCCCTCATCATGATCTCATCCACATAAGGCACTCGAGTAATATCTCTTATAGTTTCATTTCTAATCCTGTCCTGGCATTTAACTCCCAATATCCTTCTGAGAGCTTTGTTCTCAAATCTACTAAATCTATTTTCCCTTACGGAAAAAAAAGACTTCAATAACAATACCATTGATTTTCAGGCAGCTCGTCCAGACCAGTGCCCCTCGGTGGTTTCAACCTCAACGAAGCCTTCTGTGGCGCCACTCTCATCCACGAGAGATATCTGCTGACGGCTGCACATTGCGTGCTTGATCCAGACAGACCGTGAGCTCGTTACCCTTATTTCTTACTTACCAAACCTCATGTTATTAACACACTCTTGTTTGATGATAATTGACTAAATGGTTAGAAATAATAGTTTATATATAAGATATTTATTTTATTGTTTTTACTGTTCTTGAAATATTTTAGATTAATTATTAATTACTTTTCTTGTAGTTTCCTTATTCTATTTCCTCACTGGGGTATTTTCCTTGTTGGAGCCCTCGGGCTTATAGCATGCTGTTTTTCAAACTAGGGTTGTAGCTTAGCAAGTAATAATAATAATAATAATAATAATAATAATAATAATAATATAAAACTGATCTTATCCTTTTTCTTAATGCAGTGTGAGAACCGTTCGTCTTGGTGAATTGGATTTCTCAACGGAAAATGAAGCTTTTTCAAAACCAGTGGATTACAGAGTGAAACTCATTACAGTTCACCCGGAATATATGTAAGTTTGCAAATCATTTAGAAATAAAATTAATTAAAAATATATTAGCTTTTATATTTTCTTGGCTCTATGCTCGATTGCTTATTAAGTGTTACCTTTGATGCTTTTGTGAAAACTTCATAAAGCTGTCTTAGTGCCGGTTTAGTATGTGGCCTACCTTTCGAATATGGTCTACGAAGTTCTATCTGTTTAAATATGTGGCCTAACTTTACCTAACCTAACCTAACAAGCCAGGTAGGCCACATACTAAACCAGAATAAAAAAGGTAGGCCACACACTAAACTGGCACCGCTGTCTTTTATGTTTTCAGAGGTATTTCATATTTAATCTATATACACTATCCTTTGATAGTCAAATTTACTAAAAATTAACAGAAAATACAGGTTTTTCTTCTTTTTCATCAGGCCGAATTCTTTAGTAAGATATAACGACATCGCCCTTATAGAAACCGTGGATAAGGTTCAATTTAACGACGTCGTCTATCCCTTCTGCCTGTCTGACACCAGACCAGCGGATGATACCACAGTGACCGGATCAGGATTTGGCTTTGCGAATAACAGTAAGTTGACTGGTGTGGAATTTGATTTTAGAAAACGGTAACTTTTGAATCTTTTGGAATTTGGCTTTGTAAATAACTGTAAGTTAACTCGACCAAATTTTAGTTTGTAAATATATACACCTATATATATATATATATATATATATATATATATATATATATATGTATATATATACATATATATATATATATGTATATATACATATATATACATACATATATATATACATATATATACATATATATATATATATATATATATATATATATACATATATATATACATACATATATATATGCAGTATACATATATACAGTGTGTATATATATATATATATATATATATATATACATATCTCTATCTATCTATCTATCTATCTATCTATATATATATATATATATATATATATATATATATATATATATATACATATATATACTGTATATGGTAAAATGTCATGATCTACAGTATTTGAAGGAAACTAACCTGTAATCCCTTTGTCCAGCTGTCCGTCCCACCCACGTCCAAGAGGCCACTCTGAAGGTGGTGGGAACACGGCAGTGCGAAGACGTCTACATCGGCGAAGGACTTGAAGCGTCTCTGAGGGCTCGCTATCCTCAGACTATCCAGGGAAGAGATGTTCTCTGTGCAGCGTTCCCGGGAAGAGATGCGTGTGAGGTAAGTTAAAATCTGTCTATATGTATTTTTATCTGATAGAAAAAATGGTAAAAGAAGAGTGAGAGCAGTTAGCTATAGATAACCTTATTAGAAAAGTTTGTAACGTTAAGTATTAATGAGTGATGTAAAGTGCACGTGGTTTAACCACAAATTTATTTATGTTAAGGGATATTTTTCTTGCTTGGTCTTAAAGTTATTTCGATACAATAACTGCTAATTTCTATTTTCCGTTTTTTCCTGGTATTCTTAGCAACCAGTGTAGTAGTTTTTTTATGCTAAAGTTAATCTATATAAATTGATCAGATTTACTAAACGTGTTATACCTAGTTTGGAGGCAGATAAATCTACTGCAGTATGAAGGTTTCAGTCTTGGGAATAGTATGAATAAACCCTTCAAATTCACTGTTTCACCCAAGAGCAAAATAGGGAAGATCAGGATTAATGAAAGACATTTGTCTGTCAAGCGCAAGTACTTAGTTACATGTTAAGTTTTATCCATGCATGAAAATCTATTACAGAATTGTAGAGGAAAAGAACTATGACGGAAACTGCATGAGCAATACATAGTAATTTTGGACTGCAATAAATAATATTCTTTTGATTATTGCTATAACTAAAGACTGTATTTGGATGTTATAAATTATGGTAAACAATTCAAATTATTAAGTATATGAATTATAGAATGGGTTTTACCTACTAAAAGAAAGTCTTAAAAATAAAATTATGAATAACAAGAGATAAATTGATTCCCATATTCACATTCATTAAAAACTCGAATGAATAATGGAGGTTTGGTTTTGCTCAAGTAACGTTGCGTCCCTTGATTAATCACCTGTCAATTGGATGCACTTTCTACTCTAGTAACTTATCTATGTTTCTTTTGTGTTGATCCATGGGGGAGGGGGGGACAGGGTTGGGGTGGGAGTCTTTTAAACTTCAGCTGTCACTTCCTAAAGCATCAAAACCAGATGCCTGAGTAAAAGTATATTCTTCTGCACACTTTATTCTCTTATTTAAGAAAAATGCTATCTATCTATCTATCTATCTATCTAAATATATATATATATAATTTATATATACATATAAATATATAATTCATATTTATATATATAATCTATATATATGCATATATATATATATATATATATATATATATATATATATATATATATACAAATATATATATCCCTTATATAACAAAGAGCAAGTGTTTGACTATATATATATATATATATATATATATATATATATATATATATATATATATGCATATATATATATATATATATATATATATATATATATATATATCCTGTTAACCCAAGGGAAAAAAAGAGTAGGTATACCATGGTGAGATTGGTTTCCAAAAGAAGTATACTCGGAAACCACATTCTCTCACAAATTACCGATCCAGCGGGTTCTAGTTAGGAAAGGAGGTGGGGAGGGAAGGGTTCAATATTTGGACGTCATCTTTAACGGTTCGACTTCACTATTATATATATAAGCGTTAAATATCACAACGATATAGGCAAATCAATTATTGTCTAGAAATACTGCTCAATGGAACACCATATCTAACAACTATGAGCTCACTAATATACCCAGACTTGTTTTGATTGCGTGTGTATGTAATTGCAAATTTCTTACTTATATTCTTATCAATTTACCTTTACTTTCTCCAGTCCAGTGAGATTCAGATAACTTAATGTTGATACACACTTGTTTAATTACCGTATTATGTTTCATTACCATCTTGATGATTACTCCTCATTTTCTAATTTACTTTAAACTGATTCAGGTAGTAACTTGCCCTTTCTAAATATGTATATTTCTAATTACTTATCTCTCATTTATTACCCTTTTATTTTCCCTTCTTACTTTACGATGTAGATAATAACTTTCATTCATGTAATCACTGATTTCTGACTGGGGATACATTAAAGCAACGAAAGCATTTGCGTTTCGCCAAGATCAACAAAGCTATACTAGTCAGGGTCACTCATACTAGGTTAGTTTGTTGTGAGTGATCAGACGAAAATCTCCCACCATCACCATTCTGCACTGGTCAGCGTGGTGATGAAAGAAGGCCAAATCCCAAAATATGGAATGACATGTTTAGTGGATTATCAAGGGGTGCATTTGTTGTTGTTGTTGTTGTTTTTATTTGTTGTTGATATCTAATATAACCCAATTTTCTTTCCAAGGGCGATTCTGGTGGACCTCTCTTCCTGGACGTGTCTGACCGGCGGTTCCTGGTCGGGGTCATAGGTCAAGGCATCTCTTGCCTAGGCAACGGCATCGCCACCTTGCCTGGCTTCTACGTCAGCGTGGCTGACCACATCGATTTCATCAACAGCGTCATTTATGCTGAATGATAAAGGGAATACTCGAAGGGCCGCCTTTTTACTTAAGCAATTATGGTGGATATTCGATTCTGCAGTTTGCCATCAATGTATATAATGTGATCTCATCGTAAATTTTTACTTTAATTAATATTATCTTCCAAATGAATCTTTTATTTTTTTTTTGTCTCTACCCTCTTTTATATGTTTATAAATGGATAATTTTATGTTAGTGATACTTTATCATTCTGCTCTTGATAAATGTTTTAAGAGATATTCAAAACTCTTTAATTACAAATCACGAGGATGCTGTTCACACTTAGCAATTACATGGATATTTCTGTTAACTTGTAAATAAAAAAGGATATACAGTATATATATATATATATATATATATATATATATATATGTATATATATATATATATATATATATATATATATATATATATATATATATATATATATAACCCGCTATGAAATTGTTTCAAGTATTTTCAGTAAGTTTCGTTCAACAATGAAATAACTATTCCTTTATATGGGGTAGATTTTCCATTTGGAATAATACCAGTGATCACTCAGAATATTATATTTAAATCAAATGAAAAAAAATATAATGATTTTGGAATGATTAGTTTATGTAGACAATGCAAACGATGGTACAAAATATTTTTTTTTTATGCATATATATATAGCTATGGTCTACAGTATGTTTATTTCGCATACTGTATATTCAGAACAACAGAGAATCACGAAAACTGTACACAAATAATATCTAAGCTAATATGTGTTATAGTCATTCTAAATAAAATAGGATAAAATGTCCGCTAGCGTATATTTTTTTCCCTTTACGTTACGCATTGGAGGTAAGAAAACAAACGCCATCGGAATGAATTCAATAGATCAGAATTTCATGACCAAAAAGAGAATCTCCGTAGGCCTATTCTTAGGTTTACGCTGGAAGATGCTTTCGTAAATAGAATATGAAAAGATAAAAATATATCTTTAAATTTATGGTAGAATAAATCTCAACCAAAGGTTTTCCCTGAAACGAACTTTCAGGTGTATCTCCTAGTTTAATATGTCCATAAAACCTGAAATCTACGTGTTTATGGCAATTAACGACATCCAAACCGTTATCAGAAACTGTAAACATACCAGTAACACTTTATTTCCTCCAAAAGAGAAATTCCCACTTGCTTTCTTAAATACGAATTAAAGACGTTTCAGTGTGATGTAGTTGAGAGAGGAGCTAGTATTAAAAGGGGCGGAGCTTGTGTGGAGACTGTGGAGGTGGAAAATCGGCTAATAGAAAGGCACAGTTCAATAATAAAATTATTATGGCTCCCAGTAATAATAATACAGCGAGAGAGAGAGAGAGAGAGAGAGAGAGAGAGAGAGAGAGAGAGAGAGAGAGAGAGAGAAATGGGAAATCAAAGGTTGTATCGGAGAACCAGTTGTCGGGAATTTTATAAACTGTTCTTAGGGACTTCTTGTGTCATGGTAACCAGAACAAAAGGAGTAAAAAACAATTTTTTGTTTTTTTTAACGAAAGTAGATATCTCAGTTATTTTTAAACGCTGAATATAGGTTCAAATTATTATTTTATTAGGAGTAAAAATGTAGGTAAAACCGGTTGGTAACGTCTCTGCCTGGTGTTTGCCAGACGGGGGTTCGAGTCCCAGTCAGACTCGTTAGTGCCATTAGTGTCTACAACCTTACCATCCTTGTGAGCTAAGGGTTGGGAGGTTTGGGGGAGCCTATAGTTCTATCTGTTGAGTCATCAGCAGCCACTGCCTGGCCCTCCCTGGTCCTAGCTTGGGTGGAGAGGGGCTTGGGCGCTGATCATATAATATATGATCAGTCTCTAGGGCAGTGGTTCTCAATCTTTTTCAGTTGATGGCACCCTAAACTGATGTAACCATTACTGTGGCACCCCTTCTTCACCACCCCACCATATCTCATGAATTAACTTATTTGATGAATATAATTAATGTACTAGGGGCTTTGAATCCATTAAGGAGAAACGTCGCTATATAAAACACTTAGACATTATTATTATTATTTTTATTATCATCTATAATCAAACCAAATCCAGCACCACCGTACAATGCAGAAATACAAAGAGCATATTAGAAGATTTGAAGAAAAGTTATGAATGCAGACTAAATAAAAAGAAAATGGTAATCACCCTTAAGCAAAAGAAGAAAAAAACACCTATTTTAGTAAGATGTGTGTGCTTGATGTGACTGACAGATCCGTTTCACATTGGGTAGAATGGTGGACAAACATACTCTCATTTCTTCCTCAAGAGTTTTCAGCCTTTCCTTTTTGTTAGTTTTAATGTTTGCTAGAGCAGAAAACTCCAACTCACATTGGTAAGAAGTAGAGAACTGGATTAACATTACCAGAGCTTTTTTGGCAACATGAGGATACTTAGTCATGATCTGAACCCAGAATTCGTCAAAAGACATCTGCATGTGCAATAACTTTAGATTACGATCATGAAGCAATTCCAATAACTGTTCTTCTTCCATGAGGGTAAGCTGAGATTGGGTAGATATAGATGCAACAAATGGGTTTCTTATCCAGTTTTCAGTGCATATCTCTGGGAAATAGTTCTGAAGTTGTTTTTCCAGTACTGCAAGATGCTCAGAATTAATGGGTATTATCTCACCACTGTTTGCTGCTACTGCAACATGTGAGAACATGTCCAAATTACCTTCTTTTACTTTGCCACCCCACAGTTGCAGTTTTTCTTTCAGCGCTTTAATTTTATCAGTGGAAGATAAAACATTTTCTGATTTTCCTTGCATGCTGGCATTTACCTTGTTTAAAAGTTCAAAGATATCAGCTAAGTAAGACAATTTTGCACACCAAGTGTCATCTGCCAGTAAATCACTGAATTCCTCTTGTTGTTCAAGAGTGAAAAAAGTAAGCATCTCTTTCTTCAGTTCGCATGCTCATGACAATACTTTCCCTCTGGACAGCCATCGTGCTTCCGTATGTAGAAGAAGGTTCAAATGTTTTTCCTCAAGCTCTCCACAAAGCTTAGTAAACAGACGAAACTTCAGAGGTCGACTTTTTATAAAGTTCACCATTTTTACAATTTTTTCCAGTACAGATTTTAAATAATTGCTAATTGTCTTTGCAACCAACGCTTTACGATGAAGAAAGCAATGTGTTGTTATCACACTGCTGTTTTCTCTCTTCACTAATGACAAATCCTTTGATTGAGCCAATCATGGCAGGTGCCCCATCTGTACAAATCGCATCACACGATTGCCAGGTCAAACCAACTGATTTTAAGTACTCACTTCATGTAGGTAAAATACCATTGCCTGTTGTAGTTTCCTTAAGTTCTTTACAACAAAAGAATTGGTTCACTATTTTAATATCATGAATGTACCGAACGAATACCAGTAATTGAGCCATACCTCCAATGTCTGTGAACTCATTTACCTGAAGTGCAAACATTTCGCTTTTCTTCACAGATGTACATACAGTTTCCTCTATGTCTGCTGACATATCATGAATCCGTCTGCTAATGGTACTATCCGAAACGGGAATTTTCCACACTTCTTTTTCTGCTTCTCTTCCAAACATTGTTTTTACTATGGCACTACATACAGGTAGAATCAGTGTCTCTGCTATTGTATGAGGTTTCATGCTTTTAACAACTCACTCTGCAACTAAGTAACTGGCCTCTTGTGCTTTATCAGCAACTTTGACTTTCTTAGAAAGCATCGCACTCTGTTGTTTTTGCTCTCTTAAAAGTCCTTCAAAGTATAACCGAGGCTTGTTAGCAAGATGATTATGTTTCAGAGTTAAATGCCTCTTTAATTTACTGGGTACCATTGCTTCATTAGCTAATTTATCACCACAAATAACACATAAAGGCATGGGAGTAACTTCATCACCACATCAGAAGAATCCAAAACTTAAATAATTATCCAAGAAGGAGCGATTTTTCTTGCCTTTTTTGAAGTTGATTTACTTGTTGGAATGGCCAAATCCTTTTCGCTCACAAACCCAAATTCGTCCCTTTCTTCACCCTCACCACTAACTTCGTGTCTTCTCTTCTTAATGACAAACTTATCCATCGTACGGTATGTTAGAAGCACGATAGTGTTCGAAACAACGGTGATATAACCCCAGAAACAGCAAAGAACTTATGCCTTGAGGTATTATGCCTCACTGACTCGGGAGTGGAAAACTGGGGTTATACAAAGCCGACGAGAACCAAACACGTATCGGACAGGCAACTAGTATAAACAAAGAAAATGAGTATGAACAGAGTCGACTGTTACACTTTTTTATTACTATTTTTGTTGTTGTTGTTATTGTTGTTATATTAATATCATTATTTATTATTACTATTACTATTACTATTATTATTATTATTATTATTAGTAGTAGTAGTAGTAGTAGTAGTAGTAGTAGTTGTTGTTGTATTGTACAAGTATAGAAAAGGAAATATCAACCTATATTTGCAAGAAATGTTTGAGCATGTAACTTCCTACCTACACTGATAATTATATGAACACTTCTGAAACCTTTTTTTTTCAAAGGTTCATTAAGGCGATTTAGCCAAGACAAAACCCATGACAATTTTGCGGCACCCCTAGGCGCTGTCTATGGCACCCCAGGGTGCCACGGCACCCAGTTTGAGAATCACTGCTCTAGGGCATTGTCCTGCTTGCTAGGGCAATGTCACTGTCCCTTGCCTCTGCCATTCATGAGCGACCTTTAAACCTTACTACAACCCTAGTTGGAAAAGTAGGATGCTAGAAGCCCAAGGGCTCCAATGGGGAAGAATAGCCCAGTGAGGAAACGAAATAAGAAAATTGATAAACTATGTGAGTAGCAATAAATAATTTATATAAAATACCTCAAGATCAGTAACAACGTCAAAATTGATCTGCCATAATATAATAAGCTATGTGGAGAGACTTACGTCAGCCTGTTCAACATAAAAATCTTCGTTGCAAGTTTGATCTAGTGAAGTTCCACAAATTCAACTGTCCGATTAGGAAGATCATTCCATAACTTGGTCACAACTAGAATAAAGCTTCGAGAATATTATGTAGTATTGAACCTCATGATGGAGAAGGCATGACTGTTAGAATTAACTGTATGCTTAGTACTACGTACATAGCGGTATAGTCTGGGTAGATTTGATTGCAAAGGATGGTCGGGCTTATGAAAATTCTGAACGACGGTACCAGAGATTAATATCTAGAACAGGAATAAGAAATTTAATAGGCTGCAAATGAAGATAAGAGTCAGTATCTGAAGACCAGGCAGGAGAACAATATTCTAAACTGGGTACAATGAAAGAATAAAAACATTTCTTCAGAATAGATTGATCACCGAAAATCTAATAAGAATGTCTTAAAAGGTGTATCTTTATACAATTGAAGAAGAACTAGACCGAATGTGTTTCTTAAAAGTAAATTTGTAATCAAGAATCACACCTAAAATTTAAAAAGAATAGTATAGAGCTAAAGAAATATTACCCATGCATAGTTTTGGATGTTGAGGAACCCCTCTCCTCTACCTACTTAAAAACATTCTTTGAGTTTTACTAAGGTTCAACTTCATGCCTTATAATTTTCACCATGCACTGATTTTAGTTAGATCTCTATTAAGGGATTCGGCTACCCCAGATCTACATTCAGGAAATAGAATTCAGGCAAAGAGAGTAGCATCATCTGCATATGCAGCGAGCTTGTTTTTTTTTTTATAGGCCAAACTACATATCATGTGTATATAGTATAAAAAGCAATGGGTCAAAAACTCTACACCTAGGAAGACAGATATCATATTCCTGTATTCACTTTGGTGCCTATCAACAACTCTGCAAGTTAGAACTTAAAATTTCAATATTGATGGTTAAAAAGGACCCGCCTACTCCCAAGTGTTTGAGTTTGAAAAGAAAGGCCTCATGATTAACACGGTCAAAGGCAGCATTGAAATTAAGGCCAATCATATGAACTTCCAGACCACAATCAAAGGATTTCTGTACAGAATTGCAAATAGTAAGAAAGGCATCACATACTCCAAGGCGTTTGTGAAAGCCAAATTGCAAAGTAGGGTACAACTGATTACCTTAAGCATACCTATTTAAACGTTTGTGCAAAAGATGTTCAAATACTTTTGATGATATGGAGGTTATGGAAATTGGGCGGTAATCAGCTGGACTTGAGTTACCAAAAACGCAATTACATAATGGAGCAACATTACCAATTCTCCAACAAGTGCTAAAAGCTCCTCTTCTTACTAACTTGCAAAATGTTACAGACATCTTTGGAGCTAAGAAATCTGTAGTCTTTATAAAAAAAGGAAAAACACCAATTTGGTTTACACTTCCATAAGCATCAAGGTCCATAAAGTATGTTTTAATTTTACATAACCAAAAAGCTAAATTAGTTAATTTAGCCTCAGGAGAACAGGAATAAGGAAGATGAAGTTTCTCATTACCGACCTTACTGTCAAACAAATCAACTAAAAGGGTTTCATTTTCCTTTGGACAGTATGGTACAGAGCTATCTGGATTAAGTAAAGGAGAAACTGTTAAGTCTACACCAGAGGGTGCAAATCTAAGGATATTCCATCACTTATGTACTAGAAAGGGTTTCTTTTATGGTTAAATTGTACTACTTTTCAGTTGAAGCATAAACTCTTCTAGTAACAGCTCTTAGCTGAGTATAGTTATTCCAAGTCAAATATTATCTGTTACCTTTCCAAAGATGACAGGACTCCTGCTTCTCCAAATAAACACGTCTAAAATCCTCATTGAACCAAGGTCTTTCATTCGGTATTTTAGCACACAAGAAGGGATATACATATCAAATATGTTGATCAGATTCTCATTCAAGAGAATAACAAGCTTCATGATTTAAAATAATTGTGACCAATCCAAATTGAAAAGATCAATCAAAATGCCATTCCAGTCGACTTGAGATTTTATATATACTTGCGTGAGTACGACACGTCGGGACAGACTGTTCAGTCTTAATTACTAACGAAACCAAGGCATGATCAGATGTCCCAACTGGAGAACCAACTTTAGTACCAGTGAATTCAGTATATACTAGGTCCAAGCAGTTACCAGACCTGTGAAAAGCTTCACTTATGATTTGCTTACAGCTTGATTGAAAGTCTTACTAAAGCCTCAAAACGTTTGCTAGTTACAACTCATGGAGCTATTGAAAGAATAAATATGGAATTAACTCTTAGAGATCAAACTACAGTAGAGGATATTCTAACAACAAGGAAGAAAACGAAATGGACGAGGGCAGGTCATATAATGAGAATGGCAGATAATAGATGGATAAAAAGAATAACCGCATTGGTCCCTAGAATTTGCAAATGAAACCGAGGAAGGAAGAGAAGACAATGGATTGCCGAGCTATGAATGATTACGGGTATATTCGTAGACTGGCATAGAAAGACCATAATCAGACAGGAGTAGAAGGACAAGTCTGAAGCCTTTGTCCCGCAGTGGGCTTTCATCGGCTGATGATGATGATGATTTAGAGGCCAATTTCAAAGCTCTTTAACCATGGCGATCAGTAGAAGACACAACATTTAACCATTTCCTTTAGTGGGCGTTGAAATCACCAACTAGCACAGGAGAGCTATTTCTAACATCTTGTATCTTTGACTGTGTCTGTCCTGAAGAAATTGTTTAATTCTTTCACTTTACCTTGTTCGGGCATTGTTCTTCTGTCCCATATTCAGCTGCTGACTTTTATTTTAATTTGCTGGGCAAAAACTTTCTTATTCGTGATGTTGATGTCAGTCTCACATCCCCGTTCTGTTAGTTCTTTATACATTTCTTATAATACTGACCATCCTTTGCATTCCGATCTTCCCAGACTAAACCATACTGTGCGTAGTACTATATATGCAGTTAATTTTAATAGACTTGCTTTCTCCATCGTAAGGCTCAACGCTATACAGTATTCTGAAAGTTTTATGCTAACTGTGACCAGATTATGAGAGGATCTTCCTAGCCAGGCAGTTAAATTAAAGGAACTTCAGACGTTCAACTTTGCAGCCTTTTTTTGTGTGTTGAACGGGTTGTCATAAAGGTGGGTTTATACGGTCGAACGGTTCGTCGAACGTGGTTCGAAAAACAAGTGTTTGAAGTGATGTTAGAACGTGTGAATGGGATATTTGGTTGTCGAACCTGCTCGTCGAATGGTTCGAAAAAAGTCTATTCTCGCCTGACATTTGTGGGCGGGGCTTATTGTCCACAAATTTTATGCATTAGTGGCTTACTTCACCTCTTCGAACCATTTGACAAGCAGGTTCGACAACAGGATTCGACGAACCATTCGACTGTGTAAACACTGCTTTAGTCTCTCATCATGTTTATTAGGTAGTAGGTTGGCCAGGGCAACAGCCACCCGTTGAGATACTACCGCTAGAGAGTTAGGAGGTCCTTCGACTGGCCAGACGGTACTACAGTGGAACTTTCTTTCTGGCTGCCCACACACACACACACACACACACACACACACACACACACACACCGAATAGTCTGACCTATTCCATATAGATTCTCCTCTGTCCTCATACACCTAACAACACTGAAATTACCAAACAATTCTCCTTCACCCAAGGGGTTACTGCACTGTAATTGTTCAGTGGCCACTTTCCTATTGGTAAGGATAAAATAGACCCTTTACCAATGGTAAGCAGTGCTTCTAGGAGGACACTCCAAAATCAAACCATTATATAGGAGATATTTATTTTAATGTTACTGTTCTTGTAATATTAAATTTTTCCTTGTTTCCTTTCCTCGCTGGGCTATTTTCCCTGTTGGAGCCCCTGGGGTTCTAGTATCTTGCTTTTCCAAATAGGGTTGTAGCTTAGCAAATAATAATAATAATAATAATAATAATAATAATAATAATAATAATAAATGATAGATCTATTTTAGGTAATGTTGTATTTTAATCCTATTAATATTTAGATATCTTATATTTTTTACTAATTACTTCTCACATACAGTTTACTCATTTCATTTTCTCACTGGACTATTTTCACTTTTAGAGCTCTTGTCTTATAGCATCCTGCTTTTCCATCTAGGGCTGTAGCTTAGCTAGTAAAAATAAAAAATAATAATAAAGAAATTAAGATTTCCAGCTTCGTTCAGTTTATAAAAGCTTCGCTCGCTTGCAAAACAGAAAACTAGAGTTACCGTAATAGAAAACGATAATCTAACATTTTAGCATAAACACCTTTATTCAATACGTTTAGAAACTAAGCTTACATAAAGTTGGTAGGACGATGATTACTCTTTTTTATTTTTTATTATTATTATTGATAATGACATAAGACAGAATACAAATTGTGCTGAGAAAAGAAAACTGAAGTATAAAAGTCCTAAGGCTCCAGAGGGAAAAGCAGTACAGGAACATATGGAAAAATTATATGGGTTGCATGTAGCCTACAGTATATGTACAGCCCAACATATCTCCCTTGTTTTCGACATAACTACAATCATGTATATAACGAAGGCATTCTAGTGTGCTCCAAAAGTCCAGGATATGTACTTACCAGAAAGATTAAGAAATTTTTGAAAATTGTCAAAATGACAAATTTTATAAGCTGTCAGGGCTCGTTCTCTCCTGTCACGATTTTCCAGCCCAATTTGTTCCTAGAATTCGCTGTAGATGACGTTTCGATCACTGTATCGGCAGACCGCCGAAATAATCTATAGACTCAGGTGATTTGAAACGACCCAACAGGATCCCACTTGACCTGGACGTACATCCAAAAGGCAAAAACTCAAAATACAAGCGGGGTAATGGGAGCATCAAGCATGTTGCAGAATTGCTCGTTCTCAGCAGCACAGACACGAAGATGGTAACATGTACTTCCAAGAACGACTTAGTCATTCATTTTTACACAATTGACTCGTTTAATAGCTTGAAAACCTAACAATTTTTATTATATACTTTTTAACCTACCCTTCAAATGTAGTTTACATCTTATTTATTCAAGAGTCTATAATTATCATTGAACCTCGGTTTGTCTTTCACTCGTCATTTTAGCACACAAGAAGGGGATTTGCCTATCAATTATGTTGATCAGGTTCTCATTCAAGAGAACAATAAGCTCATCACTTTTATACAATTGTGACCAATTCAAATGCAAAAGATGACTCTAATGCTATTCCAGTGTGCTTGACATTTTATATACCTTACATGAGTATGACACATCAAGGACAGACTGCTCAGTATTAATCATTAATGACACCAAGGCATAATCAGATGTCCCAATTTAGAACCAATTTTAGTTATTTTAAAACCAAGCGAGTTAGTATATACTAGGTCCAAGCAGTTATCAGACCTGTGAGTAACTTCACTTATGATTTGCTCGCAGCCTGAGTTAGAGGCTAAGTCCAAAGCTCTTAAGCTATGGGAAGAGTAAGAGAAACAGAATTTAACAACTCCCTATGATGAACGTTGAAATCAGCATTAAGCACAAAATAGGCATTTCTATGCTCGTCTTATATCTTAGCCATAATGTTAGGAAGATAGAATCACCCAAGACTGGATTCTGATAGATAGAACACAAATAAAAGTTGTTATGACTTCCATTAACTTTTATAACCTTAATCTCATGACATTCACATTCATAGCAGGACTTGTGGGAAGTAAGGCAATCAGTTCTAATATACACGGCTATACCTCTTGCCCTAGGAACAACATCACGTTTCAAAATTGTGTTTTTCATTATCTTTAATTCCTGGAATAAGGAGCTCAGACAAATACTTCCTTGAGAAACCAAAGTTTCTGAACATAACAGAATATCGTACTGTTTGGAGGCAACTGTAAGGTCTCTCTAGTATTGGCAAGCAGTCAACGAATAGTGCAATACATAAGACAACACAGACGATGTCTAGGACGCACTGGTCCCAGTCTCCCAGATTTTGCTCAATATCTCTAGATAGAATGAGAATTAAAAGCATTAAAGAAGTCTCAGCAAACTTGAAAGCAAGCTTAATAATATTGATAAAAACAACATGCACATAAATATATGTAAAGCGACTCATAACGCATAGACAAAAAGACAAAATGTCGGATGAAATTTTTAACATGACGAAGCCGACACACCGGGCAAGGGTTAGTACCCTCCAGGATAGCCACTTCATTTAAAAGAAGGACAGTAACGATGGTTATGAAAACGAATATCCAGGGAGAAAGATAAAGAAACAGATACGGAAAAGACAACTTCTTGATAAAACACCAGACATCTAAGGGCTTTCTATAAAGCCTGCCTAACACACTATTTAAGAAACCAAGAGGAAGAGATTGATTGATTGATTACGAGGTATCTAGCATCCTGAAGAGGAAGAGAAAATAGGTAGGATATTTTTCCTGAATGTAACCTGAAGCGTAGTACTAGGTATGCAGTTAATTCTAATAGTCTTGCTTTTCCCATCATAAGGCTCAACACTACACAGTATTTTATAAGTTTTATTCCCGCTGTGATCAGATTGTGGAATGATCTTCCTAGTCAGGAAGTTACATCGGTGGAACTTCAGAATTCCAATTAGCGAATGTTTTTATGTTGAAGAGGCTGACATAAGTCTTTCTTCATAGTTTATATATGTCAGATCTATTTTAACGTTGTTATTGATCTTAAGATATTTTATATTCTTTATTCATTACTTCTCATAGTTCATCTGTTTCCTTATTTCCTTTGCTCAGTGGGCTATGTTTCCCTGTTGAGATTCTAGGGCTTATATCATCCTACTTTTTCAGCTGAGGTTGCAGCTTAGCTAACAACAACAACAACAACAACAACAACAACAATAAACAACAACAAAAATAATAATAATAATAATAATAATAATAATAATAATAATAATAATAATAATGATAATAATAATAATAATGATAATAACATTACTTAGACCTAATTCCTTATAAGAATTGCATATACTGTAGATGAAGAAATATTGCAAATAAAATATGTGCTGTTAAGAGGAGGAATCCTTGATCTACTCTAGATCATGAAACAATCGTAATTTGAGGTTTGGTACGGTTCTCTATTAAGAAATTCTAGATGAATACCTGCTAAGAGATTTTAGCATCCGCAGATGATGGGACCATCGTTGAGAGAATGGCATCATCTGCAAGTAAAAGTTAGTGTTTAGGGACAAAATATAAAAGATAAAACTAACTTAAAAATTCATAAAGACATATCTATTGTCAATATATTCCATGAGTCATGAGTAAAAAATCTTCAACCTTTTGTAGAAGTAAGCTTATTGTCTTGAAAATTAATTTCCATTCCTTTTAAATGCGTGTGAATCAACCTTACTTAAGTAAGAATATTTTGATATGTACGAAAAAGTTTCACATTTTTTTGTAATGCAACTTGTATTCTAAGTATATTATATGTAACAAGTGCATATGCTAATTGGTTTGGATAAACATGTACATGGGGATATTGAAACACTCATTCCCACCCTTCTTAATTAAGCGACACATATTTGGTACTGGTCATATATTCTCAGGTACTACCCAAGACGAAAATTATGTAAGAAAACAGTAGATGGTGAAGAGCAATGACAAAAATCAGCAATGCAAGTAAGAACATCTGAAGCTTTACTCTTAAGATAAAACTTTGTTTTGTCATCGAAATATTATGTGAAGTACAAGGATATGAAGTAAGCGGAAGCTCTGCCGTATCCTACAGGAGTAGTGAACTGTATGTTTTAACTACTCTTGCCTTTTCTCTCCATCCATTGTTTTTTTTTGCTGCAGATTTCAGGCACGTAATGGAGTTAAGAGTTAAATAAGACTGCTTGGCGTGGCGATGGTATGCTCTCAACTGAGTGCCCCTCTAGTTTCTCTTGTAGTTGAGTGAATGTAGTGTTATCGTTAAAGTTGCTGTAGCTTATGATGGATTAGCTTTACAATCTGTCTTTGGTACACTAATTACTCACACAGTCTCATTTATTGAAACAAAAAAATAAACAGGAGATTAATTTGTTCGTGTAGGCTTTCTGATACGATTATCTGATAAGTTTTAAATGAAGGGATTATCGCATTGATTGTAGGTACTGATCATTATGCGATCATGAAATTTAGCTACATGGATTATATCATTTCGAATATCCTAATCTGTTTAGCGTCTTTAATATATAATATCCTCTGAATTAATTGAGAAATGAATCTTTTCAAACGGGAATATCACATCATGATCCTGTGTTGATGACCTATTTGAAAAATAAGCTGAGCTGATTAAGCAAATCCTTTAGAGGCAATCTACTTTAAGTGACTTAGTTTTTTTTTTTTATTATTTAAACTTAATAAAATCGCTTGCAATATGCTTTTAAGTGCTTGCGTGATTTAGAAATAATTTAGTTCTTCTCTCTGGTTGCGGTTCACTTTCCTTTTGCCTACACATACATTGAATAGTCTGGCCTATTCTTTACAGACTCTCCTCTGTCCTCATATACCTGACAACACTGAGATTACCAAACAATTCCTCTTTACCCAAAGGGTTACTGCACTGTAATTGTTCAGTGGCCACTTTCCTCTTGGTAAAGGTAGAAGAGACTCTTTTAGCTATGGTAAGCAGCTCTTCTAGGAGAAGGACATTCCAAAATCAAACCATTGTTCTCTAGTCTTGGGTAGTGCTATAGCCTCTGTACTATAGTCTTCCACTGTCTTGGGTTAGAGTTCTCTTGCTTGAGGGTACACTTGGGCACTCTATTCTATCTAATTTCTCTTCTTCTTGTTTTGTTAAAGTTTTTAGATTTTATATTGGAAATATTTCTTTTAATGTTGTTACTGTTCTTAAAATATTTTATTTTTCCAAGTTTCCTTTCCTCACTGGGCTACTTTCCCTGTTGGAGCCCATGGGCTTATAGCATCTTGCTTTTCTAACATTAATATATCCGAAAATGAAAAAATGACAAGCCTATAAATTGAATTAGGATTTAGGAATTCTTTTCAACCTTAACAACTTTTGAGTTGAGAGAGCGATTGAAATTCTCTTTATACCCAGAACACAAATTAGCACAACAAAGCAATAAGCAAACTACATGCATAGACTAGTAGAATATAATACGTTCGCAATTATGATTGCATAAAGCTGGCACCCGGAGAACAGGTAATTTAGCAAAAGGGCCTAACGATCCCTATTATTATTATTATTATTATTATTATTATTATTATTATTATTATTATTATTATTATTATTATTAGATAAGCTACAATCCTAGTTGGAAAAGCAGGATACTATAAGCCCAAGGGCTCCAAAAGAAAAAGAAATAGCCCAGTGAAGAAAGGAAATAAGGAAATAAACTGGAAAAGTAAAGAACAATTGAAATAAAATATCTTAAGAACAGTAAAAAAAGGCCTTTCATATATATTATATACTATATAAAGAGACTTATGACAACCTGTTAAACATAAAAACATTTGCTCTAAGTTTGAACGTTTCCCCAAAAAAATTTTTCTCTGTTTCAGATAACAAATAGACAGATCTTAGAAAGTCCTGCTGCATATTCACCTCAAACGAAAGTATTCAAAAGTTAAATATGCACTAACAATAGGTAATGAAATCCTCAAGATAAATATTCGAAATTCTTGACAATCAAAGTGGACATTCATGAGAGGGAATATATGGTTATTAGGCAAATTCAAGTCTTACATACAATAAATTCCTTTTTTGTCTTCCACGTAAGTGGTAGTTATAACATCTTTGCACTTTGAAGATGCGTTACTTAAATAATTCTTATAGTAAGTCATCTGGTTTCCTTTCTTTTGTTTATTATGAAAGCTAATGAGATGGTCTATAAGAATTTTTATCTCCCATAGACCTAAAAGAAAAAGCTTAGTGTGCCTATAAGGGTCATTATTTAGGGGTTCTCGACCAAAATGAAATTTCGCCCCCTCAGGGGGAAGGTGGGGGGGGGGGGATTTAAGGTTTCTAAGGGATTGGAGAAATTGGGACTACAGAATTGTTATGCAGTAATGGAAAATTAATATTACTAAAAACAAAAATTTTACACACTTAACTTGTTTATCAGACTCAGTTAAGGGTAGGCTATTATGAACACCTTTCAAATCAACGTAAAGATTAGTGTGATTACACATATCTTTTTCTTATTATATAAAGAATAATCAGAATAATAATAATAATAATTAATTTTCTCTTCCCCTGGAAATAATTTTGTTTTATTTCAAAACGCACAAATTTTCTAAGACAATAAATTAAATAAGCCAAATCTATAATTTTATAACTGGAAAGAAGATAAATGGACGCTCAGCAGCTAATTTCTTCAATGGATTTTTCAGCTGTTGAAGGAATTTTATATAAATGAAATACAAGATGAAAAGGAAACATGTCTTTGTGATAAATGGAAGGACGTAATTACGGAAAAGATTGTTGAAACGCTGTCATGTTTAAAAGAAAGGAGCCATGAAAGTTATGCATAAAGAATGCATTAATAAGAAAAGAAAATCAGTCTTTCATGATGAGATATTACTCAGGAGAGACATGTTCCTCTTTTATGTGAGCTAGCATGATAACGCAGGATGGTCTATTAACAGTGCAGGGAAGAGCGAGTGATAATCTAAAAACTTAAAACCTTCACAGTGTACAAACGTGTATGAAATACGCGAGGTACATGTATTTTTTTTTATCTTATCACTCTCTCTTCCTTGCACTGTTAATAGACAAACCTGTGTTATCATGCTAGCTCCTGCTTTTTCATGTTTGAATTTTTGTGACGTTCTTGCTCGCAGGACGCTGTATATAAACTCATGTTCCGTTGAAATAAATATAGTTGCATTCACCTCGCCTCTCAATTATTATTATTATTATTATTATTATTATTATTATTATTATTATTATTACTTGCTAAGCTACAACCCTAGTTGGAAAAGCAAGATGCTATAAGCCCGGGGGCTCCAACAAGGAAAATAGCCCAATGAGGAAAGAAAACAAGGAAAAATAAAATATCACCTAACTAACGCCTGGCACATTTCTCTAAATAATGAACAACCTTATGAAACATGCATAAAGAGGAATGGCTCCAGAGATTGATTTCAAGATCAGGAATAGCACATTGGATAGACCGTAAGTTTCTATCTGAAAACTAGACGCAGAACAATAGCTAAAAAAAAAAGGTAGGATTAAAGCATTTAAACATTTCCTCTGGATAGACTGATCACCGAAAATATTAATAGACTTTCTCAATAAAATATTTTTTTCTTGTGCAATTGAAGACAAAACAGACAGAATGTGCTTCTTAAATGTAAATTTGTAATCATGAATCATACCTCGAATTTCAAGAGTTATACAGTTCATGAGATATTGACAATGCAAAGATCTGGATGTTAATGAGCAACTGTCCTTCACCTACTTAGGCCTACAATCGTACGTTGACTTTCGTTTAGGGTGCAACTTTATGCACCATGCACTAATTCTAGCCAGATCTCTATATAGAGATTCAGCAACCCAAAGTCAACATTCAGGAGATGGAATTGATACAAAGAGAGTAGCATCATCTGCATATGCAAGGAGGTTGTTTTCTAGAGCAAAGCAAGTATCATACATATAGAGTATGAAAAGTAATGGTCCAAGAACACCAGCGTGATGAACGTCAGATTTCACAATCGTAGAGTCACTATGGTGCCCATCAACTACTACTCTCTGCAATCCCTTAATTAAAAAATCAATAATAACGTCAGGAAAAGACCAACTCACTCCCGTCTAGACCTTGAGAAATTCAGTGATTGAAAACGAACCCAAACTTCAGCCCAGATTCGGTTATTATACTTTCAGTCGACAATCGTTCTACATTAAGCCGAATAAAAATTACAGAGGGCAAGTATACACAGTACCTATATACACTTACAAAATGATCTAACAAGACTCAAATACATACCGAGTATATATATCATAATAACTGCATAGTAAAATAATACAGATGCAGACACAGATACATACACATTGGCATATATATATATATATATATATATATATATATATATATATATACATATATGTATGCATATATATACACACATATATATATATATATTTATATATATATATACATATATATATATATATATATATATATATATATATATATATATATATATGTATGCATATATATACACACATATATATATATATATATTTATATATATATATATATATATATATATATATATATATATATATACATATATATATGATAAATTTTGCACATTTTTACGTGTTTTTCATATTCAAATAAGCCATATATATTTTTGATACATTGATGTCTGGATTCTCTTAACGACCTCGGGATCAGAG
This sequence comes from Palaemon carinicauda, assembly GCF_036898095.1. Lineage (NCBI taxonomy): Eukaryota > Metazoa > Arthropoda > Malacostraca > Decapoda > Palaemonidae > Palaemon > Palaemon carinicauda. The sequence goes on along the minus strand of NC_090750.1, from coordinate 52,777,643 downwards.
CCCCAGGCGAAATCACACAAAGACAAGAGCTTGGCTCCGGCCGGGAATCGAACCCTGGTCGGCAAGCTTGTACAGACAGTGACTAACCCACTTGGCCACGAAGAAAGATAAAAGTCAATGACAATTCTTCTGTACTTATACCTGTCGAATTCAGGTGTTTCGTACTTAGAATTGAAATCAACCCATCTTCACCATCGTAGCTAATTGGTAGTTTGTTACTTGGCATTCAATTAATGATAAATTTTGCACATTTTTACGTGTTTTTCATATTCAAATAAGCCATATATATTTTTGATACATTAATGTCAGGATTCTCTTAACGACCTCGGGATCAGAGCCCCAGGCGAAATCACACAAAGACAAGAGCTTGGCTCCGGCCGGGAATCGAACCCTGGTCGGCAAGCTTGTACAGACAGTGACTAACCCACTTGGCCACGAAGAAAGATAAAAGTCAATAACAATTCTTCTGTACTTATACCTGTCGAATTCAGGTGTTTTGTACTTAGAATTGAAATCAACCCATCTTCACCATCGTAGCTAATTGGTAGTTTGTTACTTTAGCAATGAATACAAGAAAGGCAATTCGAGGAATACTGCCGATTTTTTTTTTCGGACGGGAAATACCCCGAACTTATAACTGTCTGTGAAAAAGGGGTTATCTCTCGATGTCGAGTTTTTCGAATCACAATAAGTTGTTTATTAAACTTCAGACAGCTTTCAGCAATACATTGTACAACGTAAGGAGCTAAATATTTTTATGAAATTTGTCATATTTTAAAACTATCTTCAGACTAGAGTACACAAATCAAAAGGACCAAATGGCATCTTAAGAGGGAGAGAGAAACATTTTTTGTATTCAACTGAAAATCCCATAAAAATACTCTCCTTTACCAGTTCACAAGAATGTTTCCTATCAGAAGCTCCTTGTGAAATCATTTCAGTCCATAATTAAAAGAATTTTCTTTAGTTAAATAATACATCCATACCAATTGATTCTAGAATTAGTTAGATAATTCTGGAAGATTCTCGCGAATAAAAATCATATTTACCCTATAGAACTGTCACTTCCAAAATAATTGAATATTCCTTTCCTTATAATATACCTCAAAGCGATCTCTCTGAATGAAATAAATGATACTTATGTAGTGTAAGTTTGAATACTACTTTGTACAGATAGCTTAATTTCAAATCAAATATTGCGAAATGAGATATTATGTCTTTTTACTATAACTGTAATAAAGGCCTTAAGGATCTCAGTATATCAAATATTGATTATATCATTTTCATTTATAAATATAGTATTATGTAAGAGCACTGTAATCGAAATAAACATTTAAATTGGAAATAGAGCAATTATTGTTTAAGTGTGATAAGGATACTAATTAAATAATCCGTATTTCTTATTACCAAAGCTAGTAAAATATTCGCTGAGAAGTAAAAAAAAAAAAAAGATGCAAAACAAAACATAAGATTACTTTATTGTATACAATCGAGAATAAACGTTTTTGGCAAGAAAAAAAAAAAAAAAAAAAAACACTGCCAAAAGACGATTGTATTGGGAACCATAATAAATATAATGGCAAAATTAGTGTCATTCTTTTTCCTGGTGGAAAACTCTTTACGGAAAAATAGAATCCTCTTTAGGCAGAGAAAGTTGGTGAGAAAGTCAAGTTTCAACTTTGTCCAGCGCCTTCTACAAACTATTTACAATTTTGTCTAAGCATATATTCAGAATTTCTTTATAAGAAAGATTATATATATATATATATATATATATATATATATATATATATATATATACATATATATATATATATATATATATATATATATATATATATATATATATGTGTGTGTGTGTGTGTGTGTGAGTGCGGGTATTTTTTGTGTGTGTGTGTGTGTTTAGGTTATTGCCTGCCCTCCGTAGCCCAGTACCTGAAGTCTTGACTTAGGCAGCGAGAGTCTTGGGTTGGGTTCTACAAATTTCAAGTTAGATTTTGAAGCAGATTCAAAGAAGGATGAAAATACGACAGTGGTCATAATAGCGGATTTTATTGTAAGG
>NC_090750.1:52750581-52770581 GCF_036898095.1 Palaemon carinicauda | reverse complement strand
GAGTAGGAAATGCTCAACAGGATTTCTTGATGAAGAGGTTCTTTTTCAGCCTTTCATTGGAAGACAAACCACAACCCAGGAATGAAGCCACACTTCCCAAAGTCCCATAACTTAATAGGCCACACCAAAACAATTCGAGGAGATCAACGCTGCTTCTCCTCAAACAGCCTCAACAGTCAAATGCCTCAAAAGACCGATGTAATCGATGAGTCTTCAAAAGTAAATCAGGGGCCTTTCTTGAACATGTCTTCATAGACAATTACTCGCTGCAGACAATAAATCTAGTCCTTTGCTACGCGACCTCCAAACCTTCGTTCCAGATCGATATATGGAGAACAAGCAGTTGGAAAATTTATATAAAAACCGTTTTCCCGAACTATTCAAAACTATTATTTCGGAAACCGAAATTGCATTTATACGTTCTTTTACAGTAAGTATATATATATATATATATATATATATATATATATATATATATATATATATATATATATAGTAATAGGTTAACTATGGCACCAGGCACCCGTTGAGATACTACCAATAGAGAGTTATTGGGTCCTTCGACTGGTCAGACAGTACTTCATTGGATCCTTCTCTATTTGCGACTGATATTTCCTGCGCCTATACATATACCTAATAGTCTTTCCTATTCTTTACACCTTTTTCGCTCTCCATAACCGAAAACCTTTTCTTCACTCAAGGAGTTAACTACTGCACTGTAATTGTTCAATGGCTACTTTCCTCTCCTTAAGGGTAGAAGACTCTTTAGCTATGGTAAGCGGCTCTTCTTGGAGTTTTCTTGCTTGAGGGTACACTCAGACACACTATTCTATCTGTTTCCTTATTCCCTTTCCTCACTGGTCTACTTTTCCTGTTGGAACACTTGGACTTATGGCATAGTGCTTTTCTAACTTGGGTTGTAGCTTAGCTCATAATATATATATATATATATATATATATATATATATATATATATATATATATATATATATATATATATATGTGTGTGTGTATATAATCTCTTCGTCTATAAATCTGAGTGGTTAGGTATTATAGGTGTTAAAGTGAACTGGTAATTTCCAATGGCGTTCACATTTATGAATATAATTTTTCACGAGGCGTCATTATAGATATCAATACAACAGATACAATCGTCAATGTCGCCAATTATGAGCTTTAAAAGCAATTCCCCTAAAAGTCGAAACAAATGAGATATGAATTGACTTAATCTGATGACAAAATAAAAAATGAAAATATTATGGCAACAACGAAAAACGATGGCTACGAAAGAAGACTGATTTAGATCATGATGGTTTTATTCTCCTATTATGCGGACATCATTACATTGAAACAATATAACTATTTCTAATTAAATTACATGAAGTTTATGTCAAACAACCAAATGATCCTTAACCATCACTTTTATGAAGGAAAGGCAAATCCTAAAACACCACCAATATTCATCTTGGAAGAATCAAATAAATCGTAGTCGGTCTTTAATTGAATAACCATCTCTCCATATATTGAATAACCATTCAGCTCTGTTTTCAGTTGATATCACGTGGATCGGGTCATTGGCCTCTTGCAAAGCTTTCTGGTAATCCATTAGCCAAAGGAAGGTAATTAGCGTTCAATGGAGAGGCCTCTGCTCTCGCCTGCCATCTGATGCAGAGAGAGACAGCGATTAAAATTTTCAGAAACGATGATAAAAATCTAAGGAGGGGAAAGACGGAAGAAAATTTCATTAAGCATTATGGGGATGTGAAGATGATTGCTGGTGGGGGAGGAGGAGGGGAATTGGGAAGAGGGTGGGAATGGGGGTGTGTGGTAGGCCCCGTAATGGTCCCCATTATCGTAATTAATTAATACACTTAGGAAGAGTGATTGCCTTGATTGGTAGGCTTTTAAAGAAAAGTCCCTGATTTTTAAAGTTCGTTGCAATGCAAAAAAAAAAAAAAAAAAGCAATGGAAGCTTCTGGTGAATTTGTTTTAGTAATTCTCTGTCCCACATATTTCTGCTAAGCTCATTTGATAGACATCTGAGCTAATGTAAGTATTCAACATGTTTATTGATAGTATTGGGATGATTTATTTTTATTGAATTCCTTGTAAGTCTAAAAATGTTAGTCTATCTGGTCACGTGACCCATCAGTGGCTTGACGAAAGGAAGAGAATTTATTTCCTTTTTTGTTCCAGTGTTCCTGGAATCTCTATTGAAAGGTATTTCTCCCAAAAGGAGCTGGTTGAAATTACTTCGAATTCTTGGGTCAGTTATAACTGTCTACGAAGACAGTTATTCATTTACTCTGTGAATGAAAAAGAGATATATTCTGACTATGGAGTTTGAGAAGTTAATTAAAACTAACATGCATAACAGTGTTCTTTTTAAGGTTACAAACACCTGTGTCACATTAATATGTATGAGGTCTTTGTCCTACAGAGAGAGAGAGAGAGAGAGAGAGGAGAGAGAGAGAGAGAGAGAGAGAGAGAGAGAGAGAGAGAGAGAGAGAGAGAGAGAGAGAGAGAATATCTATCCGATTCAAATCCATGGAAACTGTAAGTGAGTGTCAGATATCAAAATGCGCTCAATTAACCATCTCATTTACTATCACGTTCTAAATGACAAATATCAACATTGATTTCCCTGCTTGTGTGTGTGTGTGTGTGTGTGTGTGTGTAAGTGTGTGCATGTGTGTGGTGTTTCCACTCTTCTTCTCTGACACACTTCTTTCCCCACTAAATCCATTCAAATAACCATTGCCCGAATTCCGCTCCGTTCCCCTCTTTATCCTTTATACGTTATGTGATCGTTTTTTGTATATCCTCCGTTATTACGTTTTCCTCTCGTTCGTTGGAGCATTAAATCTCCTTTTCTGCTTCCTGTCATCTGATTTTCGCTTTCAGACTGACGTTTTTTTTTTCTCTTCGTTTTTCTCATCTCATTTTAAATTCATTACTTTCCAAATTTATCTCTTTTCCCCTCTTCCTTTCGCAAGGGGGAGGGGGAGAAGGAGGGGAGGGAGGGAGAGGGGGAGGGGACCTTCCATTGGACGCTCTTTGAAAACTATTAGATGAAGAAAAAATAAATTCTTCCGTCTATTTTTAGTTTGGTGCGTCGTTTGAATCAGGAGCTGTGCAATACACAGTAATCTTTATTCCACTATTCAACATAGGCTTTATATAAGAATCTCTCTCTCTCTCTCTCTCTCTCTCTCTCTCTCTCTCTCTCTCTCTCTCTCTCTCTCTCTCTCTCTCTCTCTCTCATGAATAGAACCCATTTGTTTTCTCTTCCCAAGAGGTCTTGACTATAGGTGTTGCCATTCGAAGAATCAGCAAGTTATTTTAGTATTTCATTACCAGCCCTTACCTTTCTGTTTACGTGTACTCACACAAACATTCACGTGGTGAAATGGTTTCTCTATTGCTATGATCAGCAAAGCTTTACTAATCAGGGCCACAAATACTACATTTGTTTGCTGTGAGCTATAAGAAAAAAAGTCTCCCACCATCACCAATTCGCACTGGCCAGTGTGGTGATGAAAAACTGGACAAAATACAGACATGAAAACAACATCGTCTTGGCCCCATTTGCCAGTGGCACTGGAACAACTGCCCTAGGTTGTGAGCAGATCCTACCTTTGTTCATTTCTTATTCTTTTCTACATGTTAAAATATCCTTTATGTTAGTTTGCTCTCGTATCCATGTTGCTTTTTTCTGTCTCTTAGCGTTATTCCCATCATTATCCTCTCCACAGCTCTCTGAATTGTAACTAGCTTATGTTCCAAGGCTCCAAGTTTCTGAAGCATAAGTTAAAACTGGTAGGACTATCTGCTTAAATACTTTTCTTTTTAGAGATATTGGCATCTTATTTTCATAATCTCATTTTGTTTACCATAAGCTCTCCATACCAGGGTTATCAGCCTTGCGTATGTATATGTCTATACACATAGACAGACACACACACAAACATATATATATATGTATATATATATATATATATATATATATATATATATATATATATATATATATATGAGCATGTGTGTATATGTATGTATATTATTACTATCATTGTTATTACTAATACAATTACAAAGAAATACCTGATTAATTATTACCACTCGCCACACTCACATACTCATGTGCAAACACAGACATATATGTATATATATGTACATATTCATAATTTTCTAATTTCATTCAATAGCTACATAGACCTCTTAACGTTTGTGACCTCCGTGTCCCAACAAGGCGATATTCGAGTGAAAAGTAAAGGAAAGAAAATTCCTAATCCTCCGTGACAGGAGAAAACTATTTCGATAAAAATCATGACTAAATTTTAGATTTTAGGGAAACCGAGACATGAAACAATGCCAAATATGGAAACAATTCTGTCTTATGGTTCCCTCGGTTTAATCCGAATTAACATGTTTAGCTTTCTTATCGTGCTTCGGGCTTCAAGCTGATTAAGTTCTTGCTTGTCTGCCATCAATGTCAATTGTTTGGTGAAACGGTAAACAGGCATCGTATCAACAAAGGTTAATAGCAAGATTTCTTCTTTCTATTGGAAAAGGATTTAGTTGGAAGCCCAGAACACTTCTCATGATATAAAATGTCCTTTTTTTGTGTATTGCCATTAAATCTGGGGTATAAATCGTATCGTTTGACGTGTCTGCATTCATTATTTAATTCAGTTTATTAGTTTCGCTACAATAAATAAGAGAGAGAGAGAGAGAGAGAGAGAGAGAGAGAGAGAGAGAGAGAGAGAGAGAGAGAGAGAGAGAGAGAGAGAGAGAGAGAGAGAGAGAGAGTTTCCTTAGGTTTAGGGCGTTTCCAACAATGCTTTATTTCAAATAGGGGATAAATAGGTGATCTCGAATTCAGGAGTTTTTCATAATTTTCAAAGACAAACCTTCTTAATCATGTTATGTTAAAAACTTCAATCTTTAAAGTACTGTTTATATTTTGAACATTATTATGCCGGTAAAATAAACATGATAAAATGTAACATGGAAATATCGTTGTATATGTTGTATTTTTAATATTGGGGGTCTAAGTAGTTTAGAATAATATTAAAGTGATAATATATTGTTCTTATAAATGAACGATCATCATTTTACATAAAAATATAAAAGGTTATGAATTATTTAAGCAAATTATTGTAGACTTTCATTTCACATAAAGTTGAAATGCTGTTTAATAATTTGAAAAATTTAGTGTGCATTTTTGTAAGCTAAATTCCAGTAGAGAACTGTTGAGCACCAACTATCTCAGAGTTGTGTTTCCTCTGAAGGGAAAGTTATCAACCAAAGAAGCAGTCTTTGAAGAATGACTCTAAGGTCGAATGTGTGAAAGGTTGAATGTCACTCTTTTGTGTTGCTGAGATCTAACGTCAGAGAGAACAGATCCCATGATGGGATTAGATTTCGTTTTCTTATTGAGAGAAACAGTCGATTTTAAGGTTATTATGAATCATGATATCTTTTCTTTTAGACCAAGAAGACAGAAGAGAGCAGAAGATTAATTGATTGATTGATTGATTTGAAGTTCTCTGGCATCCTGACATCGAAGGTCATTGATGTCAATATCGTTTATCAAAAATAAAGATTGATTGATTGATTGATTGATTGATTTAAAGTTTTCAGGCACCTGATATCTAAGGTCATTGACGCCGATATAATTTATTTTATATAAAAAATTAAAGAATATTCAAATAAGACCATGAAAGTTGAATGTCATTATAGAAGTTAGTTTTCAGAAGACCTGCTTCTGGAGAGCAGAAGAGTGTATCAAGTACTAATGATAGTCAGAATTAATACCGTTCAATAATACAAAACCAAGTAACTTGAACACTTCAATGCGTCAAGGAGTTTTTATGAATATAATAAATATAAAATGTATATTCAAATCACTCTGATAAAGTGAATCACCTTGAAACGTGAAAATTGGTTTGGATTCTTCAACACCAACGCAAATCTGTAATGATTCTTCAATATGAAGATTTTTATTCTAAAGATCTGCTGTTAAATTGTAAGCTTATGACGAAGGATACTTTCCTTTAATAACATTTACCAAAATCTCACAGCTGCAGCTCTAGTTAACTTAATGTCTGGTATTTCACCATCGTTGATAAGGAGTTTTTTTTTTTCCTTGAATTATTCAACTGGAGTTTTGTCTCTACAAATTGAGGTACTAAGATTTTATTCCTAGAATTACAAACCAAGATTTTTTTTACTCACCAATTTATATTTCACATTTATTTTATCAATTTTACATTCCTTCTACTTTTATTTCATATCACCAAACCGGGATGTTCCACTCTTAAGGACATTTCCAGATAGATTATCATATGAAAAAAAAAAAATTTAACTCTTATAAAAAAAACTCATTTACGATTTTCCCATGACGAATTTTGTCATCAAAAGGCAAAAAAGAAAAGAAAAATGTTCGTGTCAAAGAAATTCTAGGCCATCATGTTGGATAACGGGTTGGCAAAATTGTTGCGTCGAAATGTGAGTAGTCTTGAGAGGTCACTAACATTGTTGGTGTCACCAAGAATGGAAGAAATGGAAGACTTCTCGGAAATTGTGATCCGTCTGAGATGCCAGAAGGTATTTCTGTTGACAAGAGAGACATGGTAACTCGATCTGAAGTGGCTGTACAGTGGGCTGGTATTTACTAACACCTGGTGTAATACTGTCCTTTTAGATATAGATGATATTAGTACCATTAGCAGAAGTAAGATTAAAGTAATAGGTGATATGGAGACCGTGAAAAGATTATTGAAATGATTTTCATTATTTGAGAATGATAGGTAATAATTCCTGTGGCAGCTATGATTAGCAACTCTTAACTAGAACTATTGGAAAAAAAAAAATGTTATCCCAAGAATTTTTTTTTTCCCAAAAGCAATACCACACAATTGGTCACCTAACAATAGTCAGTAGTAACTCACAATTCACTGCAGAATAGCGTGGTAAAATGCATTAACATGTTAGTGTTATAAAAGTACATACATACATACATACATAAATTGACATACATACATACTTAAAAAAATTTACATGCATACATATATACATACATATATAAATTTACTTACATACATACATACATACATACTGTACATACATACATATATACATACATACATTTATGTGAAAAAAGTATCTCCCACCTCTGTAACTTTGATGGAAAGTAAGAACTCGAATTTGCCGATACAAAGTCAACTGTGAAAAAAGTGCGACCGGAACGAATTTTTATATGATATATTCACGAATTTTGGAGGTAATTTTATATTATTACAATCTAAAAGAAAGAATTTATTTTTAAGTTTTTAAGTTATTTTGGTCTGACTTCTTTGGCTTTTCTTGCAGTCTTAAAAGTCTTGTGTACACTCTTAGAAAAGAGTTTATGGCCACCTTTTTCTTTCCTAATTTTTACCTACTTTATTCCGCGACATAAAAAGCTCCATTCTTCCACTACAGCTCACATATTTCTCTCTCCCTAAAAACACTTCATTGTTTCCAATCAGTTTAAAACTATACAGGTCCAGTCATACTCAATTTCAGCCTTGTTAAAGACCTAGGAATCGTTACTCTGAATGGTTTGAAACAGGGTTTTAGCATTAGGCTGTATATCCGTCAAACACTGTATCCACAGTGTGGTTTTTGGTTCATATAAAAGCATTAGGTATTGAGTACACTTACAATTCAGAACCGGTAGAAACAATTCCCACGTTTTTGAAAAGTAAATTTTAGTCGAATCCCATTTGAAGATCTCAAAGGTTCTTACTGCATTAGAAGGGAACTCTTGTGATTATAACGTTCTGCCTTTAATTAAAAATTGTGATTCATCAACTAAAGTAAATTTTTACCAATTTTTTTAGCCCTTTTCAACTGTTTAAATAACTAGGTAATTCCAATGTTATCATTACTTCAAATACTACAACCTTTCAGTTGTCACTAAAATCCAAACTAATTAATGCAGCTTTCAAAGACAAATCTAAATTAATCTAAGTTTATTAAGATCTACAAAAGAGTAATAAAATGAAAGAGGTAGAAATTCAGCTTGCCCAAATTATAATCCTCATGTAAAATGAGAAACTTTGATAATCATTCACTTAAAACTAATTACTAATATGAACTATATAGAGGAATATTCGTCAGGATTTTAGCAGACATTTAACAAATTTCACCTATCGGAAATGTTCCTGACTGGCAATCTGCTGAACTCCGGTTCGAGACCTTCTCATACACTCTAGTGTTTTGTAGTGTTTGCAAGCTCACCAGATTAAAGATTTAGTGTGTGTGTGGGGGGGGGGAGCCTATAAGCCTACGTGTTGAGGCATCAGCAGCCATTGCCTGTACCTCCCTGGTCCTAGCGTGGTTTGAGAGGGGTTTCAATTCAGGAATAACCGAAGAAGCTTCATATTTATATCTTCTGAGTGATGCAGTACTTTATGCTCTATTTATCCAGTTCATATACTTTCTTCATAAAAATGAATATGTAGAAAACTATATGAAAATGAATATATAAAGGGATGTGGCATGAAGCTAAGTTTGTCTTGAAATGGGAATAACCAAGATAAAAGGATAATCAAGTTTGATTACCATTCTATTAAAACAACAAAAATGGCATTACTAAATATGAATATATATATATATATATATATATATATATATATATATATATATATATATATACAGTATATACATATATATATGTATATATATACACACACACATTTATATACTGTATATACATATATAATAATAATAATAATAATAATAATAATAATAATAATAATAATAATAATAAAGCCCTAGGAACATTTTTATCCTGGTGATACTCGATATTCTCTCTTAAATCAATAACTTGGTTAACTATGAGTGGTTATTGATTCAATCATAGGACACAAATAAAGACAACCATATGGATATATAAACATGCATAAATCCGTTTATTCATCTGAATGATATATATATATATATATATATATACTCCTGTTCTTGAAACTCCATTAGGATTGGCATTTACCAACTTTGCTTTAGCAGTCACTGTCATTAGATTTGGTTGAAGGAGATAAGTAACTTTCATAAAAGTCAGTGGAAGCTGTTATGGCTGATGAATTTTCCCTGCTAAACGAGTTCCCAGTCTTCAAAGATGGCTCCTAACTAAGCGTTAAAAAATTCACGTTCTTTTTATGGCTGAACATCTTAAAATTATTCCATGAATGAAGTGCACTATAAAACATGAGAGAGAGAGAGAGAGAGAGAGAGAGAGAGAGAGAGAGAGAGAGAGAGAGATCAGGATTCTGATATCATCCTCTCTGTGCTTGCTAAAGCTCTCGTAAAAGTTTATTCTTTGCACGACTCTCTCTCTCTCTCTCTCTCTCTCTCTCTCTCTCTCTCTCTCAAGTGGGGAAAGTACAAACATTTGATAAATTTTGCTTTTAGAGGAAGTGTTTGTCTTGCCCTGTTTGTCTCTTCAGATGTCAATCTTACTCTTGTCATGGAGAATGTGTGGCCTTGGGAGAGTGAACTCATCAAGATCAAAAGTGCTCTTGAGAATTCTTGCAGTCACAAAATATTTATAGGATATTTATATAGATTTGCAAAAATAAATAAAAATAACCAATGCAGTCGAATGTTCATTTTGTGAAATGTTATCAGAATAAGACTTTATCTTGTAAGCGATAGAAACAAAAGCAAGTTGTTGAATCACTAATTTTTACGTAAAAATTTTGTCAACAAATTTCTCTCCTCCTTTTGGTCAAATCTTATTGCGCCAAGGAACCTGATAGTTTTCTAGGAAAAAAATTGGAATTACCTTTTTAGTTAAAAGAAATAGTAGAGGCCCTATTTTGAAGAACATTTATGACAAAGTGTTATGGTAAGAAATGTGGAGATACGTGGAAGAGTATAAAGAGTATAGAGGTTGTGGAACATCTCTGATTCTGTTGTAAAAGTTATTCATAACCAAAATTATATGACCGTTTTTTTTTTTTTGTTACTCTGACTTTGAACATAGAAATAATTAAAGGTATGATTCCATTAGACATCTTGACAGGAAAAATGTAGAATTACATTGTGGAAGAGAGAGACTATTACTGACATACCGATTCCTTCATCAGTGTATCTCGGGTACAGAAGGGATCTTTTAATTATTTTGCTTGGAAATGGCATTTGGTTCTAAAATATTAATCTAGATCACCGAATAGATTAAAAAGCTGCTGAGAGATTTCGTCTTTCGTCCGTTTTGAGGAAAATTTAAGATAGAAGTGAATCAATTTGGATTTTGACCATTTGTCATCGAAAGATGGAACAATTCAATATCACTGCCAGACTTGGCGGCAAGGAAGAGAGAGAGAGAGAGAGAGAGAGAGAGAGAGAGAGAGAGAGAGAGAGAGAGAGAGAGAGAGATTCATCTCATTTAATATTACAATGATGTTATATACGAAACTAATTATTTATACGAAACTAATTATTTAAACTTTAAAATGAATCACATAGTTTGAGGGGAACGCGTTGTTTCTTGATGTATTTATAGCTTTGCCTCAGTATTGGATGCATTGATATACGTAACCGACTTTCAAAGAGGACAATGCCAATGTGAAATCACGGCGGTCGTTTCCAGGAAATTGGAAATTGGAAACATGAAGTGAATCATCGGAGACAACTTTATTGTTCCGAGTTTGATTAAACTGTGGCTGCTTGGAGGTCATCGTGTGAGAAGACATACAGGTATCTATATATTCATATCCACACACAAGCATATATATATATAAAGTAATTATGAGTTTGGGGAAAGAGGGAAGGTACCTGGGGGAGGTTGCTGGGGGTGGGAAGTAAAAGATAAAGCATAAGTAGCAGATATAATGATAAAGAGAATGAGGATTTGAGGAAAACAATTTGGTGAAGGAAGATGCCTTCGATGGAAATAGTTGGAGAAGCGGCATCTGGGCAACCGACCCCTTAGTTTATGGATAGCTATTTGGCTGAAGTTCAACATTGAATGTTTAAATGGGAAATCTAAAAAGAACCAACGCTTTACACGTTCATTGCTATCACAACCATTACTTTATTTTCATGACAAATGACAATCGTAATTCACCACTTCAAGAAATACAAATGGTAAGATTTTCACATTGGTTTTTAAATGCCTTTGTACAAGTCTTTCTGTTTTTGTAATGACTTTCATATTACTATCTCCTATCGGTTTAATGTCTGCTTTTCCAGATTTGAGGTGTATTTATGCTTGGTTCCTGTCAGCTTAATTATATCTGTTTTCTGATAAAATTAGTCCAAATCAGACGATCATATAAAGAAACCTTTTATTCCAAGAAAACACAGCAGTTACTGCAAAATAATTTTCCTTTTGACAACGTATAAAATTTGTAATTTTCCTAAATTTACCAGCCAAACAATAGTTTGTACCGAGAAGAGAAATTCTTGAAGAATAGAACAAATCCTTATTGTGTTCCAGGGTAACTGTTGTAGCAATTAATAGCCATGACCATGACTTGGGCTGCTAGATGAACGGCGTCTATTAATTCCCGTTCACTCAAAATTGGCAAACAGCATTCCAGTTGAAGTGTTTTGCTGCGTAGTTCAGAGTAATCTGAAATTAGCGATGCATGATGTGAAGGAGAGGGGAGGAAAGTTTTTTGAATTTGTAAGTAAGGGGAAAAGGTGGCACTTCTCGGGGCAGAGTGAAGGGATGACGGTGAAGAGGAAAATCATCACAAAGCTATTGGCTACTCTGATGTGCAAGTTGGTACACACATACGAATATTTGTGCTTATACACACACACACACACACACACACACATATATATATATATATATATATATATATATATATATATATATATATATATATATATATATATACCTAATCTATTTCAATTTCGTATTGAAGATTATAATCATAAGTATTTTATATAAACTTTTTATGCTGTTAAACAGTAGCAGCGTCAACTAGGAATAAAAAAAACTGGATGCAGGGCTTGCAACCCCACCCCTATATTTTTGCTGATAAGAGGGTAAGAAATTTGATAGGAAAATAATGTTTCATAGAATACTATAAACATATAGAATGCACAACATATATATGCTTGAGATTCTTTAGAGATTTTGAAAATCCTAAATATTAAAACATTATTCAAAATGGGAATTGGGTTTTGAGCATTGTTTATTTTACTAGTTAATTGTCTTGTGCATTTCAGGATATCTTTATGAGAATGTTACCTATGATAGATATACTTGTTTTCATACAATTGAGGTCCATATCACATATTCAGTTTTAATCTTGATATTCATTTTCATCTCATTTTGTACTTAACTTTTCCTAATGTCCAAGGTTGATATCCTCTTTAATAATTCTACGATAAAAAAAAATTCATGCCAACAGATCTCCTCATTTTCCTACCATAATTCAAAATACTGAGTAAGACTTTCTCCATCTTGCTGATTCACTGCGTATTTCCCCATTAAGCGAAATACATATCGCAAAACATGTTTACGATCACATCCTGCTTTATAGGGACTCTGGTGTTTGTGTTGGTCAGAGGTTTCCAGAGAAATGGTTCGAATGAAGCCTAAGTATTTGGAGCACTTCCGTAAACAGGGCCAGTAATATTTCCCTTTATTGTGTTTACGTGGAATAACTAATCATAGCAAAGTAAGAAGAGATGTCTGTGTATTAATATTATTGATGATGTTGATTTTAGGTTATATTTATGGTGTATCCTTTAGAATGACAACCTGTGGTTCCTGAGTCACCATTTTCATGTGACATAATACTCTATCTATCTATGATTCAGGTCTTTAAATAATCATTTTGAATTTGACCTGACCTTCTTTAGAAAACAAATACGCCTATTTTCTTTCCAGCCATAATTCAGTAAAAAGAATAATAATAGCCATACATTCACTGGTATAATATTTCTTAAATATTAACTAGATTGATTGATTTTTAAAGTTTTCTGGCATCCTGACATCTAAGGTCATTGACACCGATATCATTTACTTTATATAAACGATAAAAGAATATTCATTTAAAACCATGAAAGTTAATAGGTCATTAGAGAAGTTAAATAATTTTCAGAAGACCTGCTTCTAACTCGACTATGCTTTGTTTAACAATTGAAATTTGCGAAATAAGTGAATCTACTTTCCGTTGCTCCCAAAGTGTTACCCGTGCCATTTCTCCTGAATTATTGCGAGTTAAATCTCTTTCATAGAATATTTAATGCTTAATCAACATTCACTTGTTGAATCACTGGAGGCTTAATTAGAAAAACTTGACACCTGCTGTCTCATTACTATCATGATTTCAAAGAATGAATTAACTTGGCCGTTGGAATAATATCCACAATGGCGATATTATTCTTTTGATAACTATTTCTTTTATGATGTGAATCTTTTTGGGTCTGAACAATAATTATATGAAAAGTAATTGTATGACATATATATCTGTTGATGTCTTTGCTTTTGAGTTATAATCCTTTGCATATAAAAGTTGCGGCCACAATTAAGTTAGAATAATTGAGACAATAAAATATCCCCTTAAATAATGGTTGGTGAATTCAAAATTATATTCATAAACTAATCAAATCGTTTATGATCATTCTTTTATCTACATTTTAATTTCAATTAATTAACGATTTCAATATATGATGCGAAAGCTTGCTTGGTCTTTTTACTATTCAAAGTTTGAGAAATGGTGAGATACTCCTTTGGAAAATAAATTCAAAAGAGAATATAATTGATTTGAATTATTAAGAAATACTGACTAATTAGACCAGGCTTTATAAGTTAAAATGGGTCTTACAAAAAGGCCTCCATCATAAGAGAGATAACAGAACGTAGAAAAGATATCGTTTGGAGAGAGAGAGAGAGAGAGAGAGAGAGAGAGAGAGAGAGAGAGAGAGAGAGAGAGAGAGAGAGTATTTAAGCCAATGTTTTCTTAATGTGTCCGTTCTAAAAACGATCTTAATGTTTTTGGACATGAAAAGGTCTTTAGAATATTGTTTTTTTGTTTCTTCTCTTAAGTAAACACTATGCAGCTGCGGTTCATATAATTCTTCTTTTAACATCAACTTAAAACTTTTATCTTGCAAGAAAGTTTTGGTATCTCATTTTTTTCGTCAAATAACATGTATTTGTGGTAATTGTCTTATCAAGATAATCTTAGCCTGTTTAGTTTTTTTTTTTTTTTAAGGTATTTTCATTTTCCCAAAGAAATCTTGAAATTCATAAAATGAAAATTTATGAATAAACATTATTTAACAGCTGAATAAATTTGAAGAAAGGATTGATAACGCTCGAAGAGACACACTTTGACCAACAGTGGACCAGATGGAATGCAGAGAGATCATTCACATTGTCTGGTAGCAACATACTTAGACCTGATTAAAAATCTGAGTAATTTGCAAAAAATTACAGCGATACGAACTTTAATTATAAGAATAAAGAGTACATCAAGTTGATCTAGTAGTAGTGGTAGTAGTAGTAATAGTATAAAAATTCATGAATATCAGTAAAAAAAATAGTAAATAAATCCACAACAATAACAACAACAACAAGTACAGATGGGAATGCTAACCAAATTTCCATCTCTCAAACATTGGAGTCGGGACCTCCATTTGGAGTCTCATCGTTTTTCGTATTCTGAGGAATTCGTGGTTGCCTGACAAGTGATGGCGACTGACTGGAAATGAAGGTTTGTTATTATTATTATTATTATTATTATTATTATTATTTCATATATATACATACACACACACAGATATATATATATATATATATATATATATATATATATTATATATATATATATATATATATATATACATACATATATATAAATATATATATATACATATACATAAATTGATCGTATAATTCGCAATACAACATCCTTCTTGAATATTGAAAAGAAAAACTGTAATATTCCTACAATGAAATACAGACTCAAATCATTTCATGAAATATATATAGAGCATAATATTTCAATATAAACAATTGGTGTGTTTGCGCAAGATGTCATGCAAATGAATCACGTTATCCGATGGTCAATTATTCTGAAAATTGAATTGAAACGAGAGGTCAGTTAGTTTGGGGTCTAAAGCATTTATGGACGAAACATTTTGACATTTCAAATGAACGTTTTATTATTCATACCATTCCTATTTTGATTATATCAATATCAAAAGTCGATAATAATTGTCAGGTAATTATTAATCTTTTATTTTCTTTATTTATTTTTTCATGAATATCAATCTTATCTGTTCTCTAATTTTATCTATTAGTTATTATTTATGTACAACAGAGTTTAGTTTTCTCAACAGCAACAATTGGCAGTAGGAAAAATTGTTCAACTGATGCAAAAAATTCATGTAAAATTCAAAGGGATGAATATCTTAACGGAAATAATAGATTAACAGCGAATTACATTTGGTATCACCTTGACGTGTATTGAACTGACCAGCGTTTATGGTAATGGAGATAAATAAAGTCATGAATATGACAAAGTAATCTCTAAACCGAGGATAATCTGAAATGTTCCTCAAATTAATTTCTTGATGACAATCTGATGTGTAAATTGGAAAACAATGAGAGGAAGCTTCGGCATAATTAATTTTTCATAATGCAACGGGCGGCATTTGTCCCATGTTAAAGAAAACGATAAAGACAGGAGAAGACCCAGTCGGAAAAGAACAGTGTCATGCGAGCATTGTCCAGCGTCTTTTGTTTCCAACAAAAGCAACAAAGTTCTGCTGTAAAAGAGAGATATCAAGAACGCCATCTGGCTGTTGGTGTTTCATCACACCGAAACAAGAAAGACTTTCTCATCCGCAAATTTTTGACGGCGAATTATGGACCCAACTTTTTTGGCAATTTGCCAAACTTTTCATCTTGTTCGCGAGATTCATGAGTTCCGAAAATCTTTTCTGGATGGGAAGGTCGAGTTAGAAGAATTCTAGGAAAATAATGACTTATAAGTCAACTTGACCGTTGTTTCGGTAGTTCTTATCTGTGTATTTTCTGTCTTCTTATTGTCAGGATTTATCCTAAATTTGCATCTCTTACTATTTGTGTTCCTGTAATGAATATCACGTCATTCACTACCAAATAGTACACAACTGAAAAATAAGAAGGAATTGGGCTATATTTTGCCACAAAAGTGTATTTTCTATTTCTAAATTTCGAACCTTTTTTCCTAGTTAAATATTTCATGGTTTCCTATAATTTTGTTTTCAAATGTAGGAATTTTTGCTTTGATTCCAGCATATTGTTTTATATGCAACATTGTACATATTCTGACTCTATGATAATGTCGTGAAGCTTCTTGGAAATAGTTTACAAGAAATAACCTTAGACAGAGTAACTTAAGATGGTGTTCCATGAATACTCGGATTCCCAGCTGTCTTAAAGGCGATACAAAACGTCCAGAACTGAACAGAGACAAAGAGGTGCAGATATTGATAGTGATCACCGGATCCTCATTGCCACACTGAAATTAAAACTTAAAGCACCCAACAGAAAAATGGATAGAATACCTAGGTTTGATACAACTAAACTTTTAAAAGAAGAGCACAGAGAAACATTTGCAATTAAATGTAGGAATCTATTTGCAGTCTTGGAGATTTTAAGAGACGAAGACCAGACATTTGATGAAGAATGGTGTGATATTAAGAACATATATCAGTCAGTTGGTAGTCAAGTCTTGGGACACGCAGTTACAAAGAGAAAGCCATGGATATCGAATGATACTTGGGATGCTATAAAATGAAGAGAAGGACAGAAATTGATTGTTGAAAGTGTTCGAGGAAGTGCTGAAAATGTCAAGGTAGAGCGTGCTAAATATTCCAGTATTGACAGTGAGGTCAAAAGAAAAGCCAGGAATGACTGGAGAGAATATTTAGACAGTAAAGCCGATGAGGCTGACAAAGCTATGAATTCAGGATGTGGCTATGGTGTAAGAATTCCTCATAGAATTATTAATGAAATCTCGACTAGGGCAAAGAAGAAGAAGTATATACCCATCAAAAAGAGAGATGGCTCTGTTATAGCAACAGAATTTGAAGAAAAACAACGTCGGATGGAACACTTCAGTGAGGTTATGAATAGGACATATTTTGTTACCTTCTTAAAATATCCTCTACTTAAGTTTGAACTCTTATCCAAGTTGCTCTTTTTTCCCCGGTTCTTAGTGTTATTCCCATTATTATTCTTTCCATATTTCTTTGAGCTGTAACTAACTTATGTTTCAAGGGTTTAGTAAGGCTCCAGGTTTCTAATGCATAAGTTAATACTGATAGGACCATCTGATTAAATACTTTTCTTTTTAGAGAAGGTAGCATTTTACGTTTCATCATCTCATTTTATTTACCAAAAGCCCTTCATCCTTCTCTTAATTTCGATCTTATGTCCTGTTAAAATACTTACTGTCTCTCCTAACTACGTATATTCATTAACTATCTATAGAGGTTCCTCCATAATCCTTAGACGTTTTATTCCAGCTGTGACCAAGTAGTGGAATGATCTTCCAGATCGGGTAATATAATCAGTAGAACTTCAAAAGTTCATACTTGCAGCTAATGTTTTTATGTGGAATAGACTGACTTAGGTCTTTTTATAGTTTATATAGGAAATATCTGTTTTAATATTGTTAATGTTTTAAAAATACTTCCTTTTAATTGTTCATTACTTCTTATATCGTTTATTTATTTCCTTATATCCTTTCCTCACTGGGCTATTTTTCCCTGCTGGAACCCTTGGTCTTATAGCATCTTGGTTTTTCCAACTAGGGTTGTAGCTTAGCTAGCAGTAATAATAATAATAATAATAATAATAATAATAATAATAATAATAATAATTTCTTGTCCCTTCAATTTCATTGAATTTTTTCTCAGATTTACTTCTATTCATTTCAGTCCTACATTTCTGCTTTTTCTATTCAAATCTTCTATTATCTTTTGCAAACCCTCCCATAATTCACTAAACACAATTATGTCATCTGCAAATCTTAAGTTGTCAAGGTATTTAAAATTTATGGTAAAACCTACGTTTTCGTAATGTAAATTTTTAGAATATTCTTCTTGGCTTGCTGTAAATAATTTAGTAGAGATAGGGTCTCCCTGTCTAGCTCCTTTCTCAATCGAAATTTTCTCATTATATTTATGTCGATTTAGTATTACTCTACTTCCTATATAGATATCTTCAAATGTTCCAACATAAGATTCATCCATTCCTTGCCTTTGATGGACTTTCATTACTGTTAAAGTTTTGTTAGAATTAAAAGCTTTCTCATAGTCTATGAATACCAAATATAGTGGTTTGTCATACTCTGCTGATATCTCCATTAGCTGGTTAATTTATAAGTGGGTATTCAACAACTGACTGTATCCATACATTCGAGTACACATACACACACAAATATATATATATATATATATATATATATATATATATATGTTTACATATATGTATATATACATATATATATATGTATATATATATATATATATATATATATATATATATATATATATATATATATATATACACACACAATAGTTTTGAACATATTGACATATGAATATGTCTAGATATCCGAATCACTTTTACACTGAGCCTTCAGTCCTATTTTTATGTGTCACACAAACTGTTCTCAGGAGTGCTTTAGAAGAGAACTAAAAAGTTAATTTAAAATGGTAAAATTTTTGCAAGGATTCACAATGCCATCAACTTCCTAAAATCCCGAAGACAATACTAATGTTATAATAAATGCTTTTTTTTTTTTATCAATAATATCTGGACAATTTGTATCTCTATCACACAACACCTTCCGCTGGAGGCAGACAAAGTCACCTGCATTTCCATTCAAGGAAAAAGAGGATTTCGTTAATCATTTCCTTCGACTTTTTTTTTCCAACGGCGTTATGGATCATAAAGCCTCTTTTGATGTTCTTTCCTCAACATAATTTTGCTTTTTCTCTCTCTCTCTCTCTCTCTCTCTCTCTCTCTCTCTCTCTCTCTCTCTCTCTCTCTCTCTCTGCTGAAGCGTTTAAGGCGAAAGAGGTTTTAATATTTTGAGTAATTTCCTGACTAATCTGATGTATTTGTCATTCTTTGTGTCGTTTGGAAGCATTACACACATGTAAAGACACTTATTTCTCAAAATGGCTGCGATCAACAGTTTCAATACCACTTCTTTCGTGTCCATCTTTTCCTTTAATGGAAACGATGAATTTGAAATGTGAGAGGAAAAGTATCAATTCAGATTAAAAGAGAAATGTCAAAGTAAATTTGCATGCACTAAACTCAAAGGTTTTAGATGAGGAATTTTAATTAAAGACCAGCAGCATGAGTTAGGCAGTGTTTCACCGTAACGAGACGGCATAATTTAGGAAAATCTAACTTTAGCTATCTAATTAACCACCCGACTTTAAGCAATTCGCCAAATATTAACACTGTTAAAGTCATTCGCACTATCCAGCGTTTGATGGAGTAGGATTTCATGAAAAGGATTTCCAGGTTCATACGACCTCGATATCTTCTCATGTTTTAATTTTCTTATTCTTTTGTTATGTTTTTATTTTGATAATTTATTACTATTACATAGATTACGGGAAAAAAAATATTGTACAAATAAAACACCATAAAAGTAAATACAAAAATTACCATAGATATTAAGGCTCAAACTTCTTACTCATTCATTGGAGAGAGAGAGAGAGAGAGAGAGAGAGAGAGAGAGAGAGAGAGAGAGAGAGAGAGAGAGAGAGAGAGAGAGAGAGAGAGAGAGAATTTTCAAATGACTTCCCTCATTAATACCTTTGAAAAGCCGAGATGAATAGTTAAACAAAGGTTTACGAGTCACGAAGTGTTTTGTTTATTTTATATAACTCGGAGGAAAGTTCTCACTTAGTACCAATCCTTTTCCATCAATAACCAAAAACGGAAGTTTCCATTTTGTAAACTCTGGATA
>NC_090750.1:52738081-52743081 GCF_036898095.1 Palaemon carinicauda | reverse complement strand
TAGTTATGGGATTATTGAACAATTCATCAATAAAGAACAATTTAAAAAAATAAGAATAAAACAATTTCTACGCTGCAAATCTCTCTGCCATGAATGGACAGCCAGAACTCTATTCCGAGGAACTTTTTTCTTTTCTTATCTTTTCTCGTAAAAAGAAAACTCTATTTCCAGCTGGTTACGTCTTTTCATAAATGATATTTCCAATAAATTTTCAACGTTTTGAACAAAATTTACTTTTATGCTGTTCTTTGTCTTCTTGGATACACTGAACATATTTTATGAATATTTTAGTTGGTGATTTTTTACCGAAAACCATTAAATTAAAACAAGTAGGATTTAGATAAAGAATATAAGAACATTTCTTTTCATGCAAAATTCTGAATCATACAAAAATATTACGATGAAAAAAGTTACCAAAATTTATCAACTGACCATTTTGTAATATAAATATTCTATTTTTTCCAAGCCTCATTATAGGGAATCGGCAGTTTAGTCAAATTTCCCGACCTGTGTGTTCGAACGAAATGAAAGAAATATTTTGGACATGGACAATGTTTTTCCTTTCCCCTTATGTGGAAGCAGGTGCACGCCCATGTTTGGATATAATCAGCAGTGTTTACGGTTCACGCTTTTTCGAACATATCGATATCTATTATACTTTCCATTTAAAGTTTCCCATTGTTTTTACATTAAAATGCAAAACGTGACCAAATTGAAAGATGTGTTTTTACAGAGAGATGTTTTAGTCGCCACATCAGTGACTGCCGTTAATTGAACATATAGATTTACGCTTTGGGAAGAAGCTCACATAAAAGCAAGGCACACTAATAGGCAAAAACACCGTCTGAGCATTGTTACCGTGCCCCACTACAGGCATCAGCTCTAAATCATCTATTCGTAAAAATATATTGATCTTTAAATTCTAATCAGATTGACATAAAAGTTTTTAATATTATCATCATCACTGATATTAAATTACAGAGTTAAGACAACCTTTAATTATCCTGTATAATATTAATACAAAATCTCTCATCACCAACAAGATAAATAGAGACCAGAGATGGCAGTCTTGGAATCGTAAGGAAGTTCCAACATATTAAACATTGGAAGAGCAGTTTCTGAAAAGGAGGTTTATGACAGGTGAGGCAGCCTACCCGTTTACGAAGAAAACTGTGAAACTTCTTGTTAAAGTAATGTAAGGAATTAGGAATATTCCTTTTGCAGAGTCATCTCAACATATCTTTCTCATAAAAGTTGAGTTTGTGTAATACCGTTATATAAAAATTGTTTCATTTTAATGTTTGCAGACAAACTCCATGAGAGTATCCTGAAGAATGATTTTAGCTGCTAAAATAAATGTAATATTTTCTTCTTACTTCAGCTTGAATATTCAAACCCAGTATTGATTACCTCACGAATATGATTTGATACATGACAATTTCTTTCAATTTCTGTTGATTTCCTCTTCTCTTGTTACATAAACGAAATTCCAAGAAGACATGATATAGACAGAAAGACTAACAAACCAATAAGCTGGAAGGCAAACACCGAAAATATGACAGAAAGACAGACATGGGTCTTTCAGTCCAAAATCCATCTGCAATTTATGTCATTTAAAGTCAAAATCCAGTTATAACTTTTAAAGCGTTTAAAAGTCATATTATTTGAAACGAACAATAATTCTCAGCTTATATCCTTAATACCAAATTGGAGATATCCACTTCGTATTCTAGCACACCCTAATGAATAGCTTATCATTTACCCTCATTCCGAGGATTAATACCTGCAGGGTAAGTGACGTCACAATACTGTTGGTTATTGTTGTTGTTTACTTCACAGAAGATGAAATTCAGTCCTGGCAGACTGTTCTTCTATTGGTAAACAGATCTCACCTCTCTATTTACATGAACATGTGTATACGTAAATATACATTCTTATATACTATATATCGATACACACACACACACACATATATATATATATATATATATATATATATATACAGTATATATATAATGTATATATATATATATATATATATATATATATATATATATATATTTTACAAAGCTTGTCTTGTGTAGAGTAAATACAGTAGCTTGTTAATGAGTTTATTTTTATTTTATTTGTGCATTGAAGAGAGGTTAGCCAGCCCGTAAAATGAGCTCCTCTTGTGTAGATTTAAGATTTACATGTGAATTACCTAAGACCTTCATCGTTAATTTCATTGGATTCTTTATTCAAGTCAGTATATGTAAATTTACGTTATTTTTAAGAATTAACTTTTCATTTCATGAAATTTTTTTACGAAGTCTTACGTAATCTATTTGAGAGTGCTATTTGATCATACACGATATGAACAATGGCTTAGGTAATGTTCTTTTACATTTTAATAGGTATTGTGTCATCTTTGAGAGAGAATGCTCAGTATGATGTGCTTTGGAAATTTTGTGAAGGACTTACTGATAGGATGTTATCTTATTAATTATTTTGGGGACAAAGGGTGAGTGGAGCTAGCTGACTTAGAGAGCCATCTGGCGTGGCATGAGTAGTGTTCGCGAGTGCGATACTTGGTAACTCTGAGGTGCCTTTTTCCATGCCCTTCATGCTTCCCAGTTTGTTGGGAAGTTTCTGGAAGTAGTTAGATTTCATAGAAAAGGCAACACCAAGGTTACAGAAACGGATATAGAATTGCAGCCTTAAGAAAGACATCTTCCCTCTCCCTCTCTCGCATGCAACCCAGTGTATTGTTTTAAAAGTGTTCAGTACGTATAGTGTGTCCTCTCCTAAGTGCCTCTGTTGAAAAGATACGTAAGACGAAACAGTGATTTTGAATTCATTGTATTAGGGTGAGTGTTGGCATTGTGAAAAGTTTTTGTAACTGGCCCTGTAGGAAGGTTAAGATTTTGTATAGTGACCTGGTTATCTATTTTCATTAAGCATCAAACTTGAATATTGTATCATTCAGATTTAATTTCAAGCTTTTGTATAATTTTCATTGCAGTATTTCTTTTGTCTTAGTTTAAGGTTTATTCAGATTTAACATTTAAAGTCAAGTGAATATATAATTTTCAGATCGTAACATTTTCATCTTAATCTAATTTTTATTCAGATTTAATAATTCAAGTGATTTATTTTGTTATTATGTAAATTTTTTTTTCAAAGTCTTGTAATATATATAGAATATATTTTTATGTTTGCAAAGAGTGTATTATTCCGATCACCATTTTTTAGAATCAGATTCCGCTCGTATCCTGTTAAGAGCCGCAGTAAGACGTAGATAATTCTTAAGAGTAATTACCAAGTTTAGTTTTGAGTGTACTTGAGAGACCTTTGGCTAATCAGTGTTTTACATATTGCTGTCTGGGGGTTATTTAACTGTCTCAGAATTCATGCATTAATATTTTAAAGTGCAATAGGTTTGATGTAAAAGCAAACAAGTGAGTTTGGAATTCGAGAGGTTGAGTAACTTACTAGTCATATTATATATAACCTTATATGTTTGGTTCCCAGTCACGAGCCATAGTAAAATATATCTTATATATATGTATGTATATATATATATATATATATATATATATATATATATATATATTGATATAAGCCATATATTACTCTTAGTATCTGGATTCTCTCTACCTCGGGAAAGACCTAAGAGAGAATGAACTTCACGATCATAGCTTCTGGTCGGCCTGAGAATAGAATCTGGGCCCAAGAAACTGAGGTTCCAGAGAGAAAAGTCTCTGGAACCTCAGTTTCTGGGGCCCGGGTTCGAATCCCTGGCCGACCAGAGGCTATTTTTGTAAAATTGATTCGCCCTTGTGACTCTTATCCCGAGGTAGAGAGAATCCAGTACATATATATATATATATATATATATATATATATAAATATATATATATATATACAGTATATATATACATATATATATATATATGTATATATACTGTATATATATATATATATATATATATATATATATATATATATATTTATATTTATATACAGTACATATATATATATAAAGTATATATATATATATATATATTTATATACAGTACATATATATATATATATATATATATAAAGTATATATATATATATATGTATATATATATATATATATATATATATATATATATGTTCAAATATGTATTATACACACACACATTTATATATATATATATATATATATATGAATATATATATATATATATATATATATATATACATATATATACACATATATAAATGCATATATAGGCATATACATATGCTCAAAAATGCATATATAAGCATATACATATGCTTAAATATTTATCATATATATATATATATATATATATATATATATATATATATATATATACATATTCACATATAAATGCATATATAGACATATATATATATATATATATATATATATATGCTCAAATATGTATTTTATATATATATATATATATATATACATATATACAGTATATGTATATATATACACACACACACACACACACACACACACACACACATATATATATATATATATATATATATATATATATATATATATATATATATATATATATATATATGATAGAACTTAGGACATTTAGTCGAATAGTCAGGATTTATTTACCCAAAGAGGGCGAAGAGTTTATTAATAGTTATGATTTGTGGAATATGGAAAGTACATATAGTTTGGAGGCCTTGTTGCTGACATCATCACATACACGACCACCGCTGGCATTTAGTAATACACACTTTTCTAAGACGCCTATGCCATGTAGAAACAGAAATTACTCATAAACCATTTGCACTCATTAGGGTTAATAAATCAGCCCTGGTTCTTGGACTAATACGTTTTTTCAAGAGTATACCAATGTCTTGCAATATTCAACAGATTACTGATAATGATAAAAATATACATGAATGTCAGTTAAATATAAAATGCAATTTACAAAATATCATGCAAATGGGAAATATTGCCTGCGACTTGAACA
>NC_090750.1:52725581-52728081 GCF_036898095.1 Palaemon carinicauda | reverse complement strand
TCCTTTCTTCGTATGACTTGTTTGAACTCATGCAGGTGAACACGCAATTCATGCAGTTCATGATTTTTTGAAATTTTGGTTGTATTATTGTGCAAAAAAATTCAAGACTTGTTCGAGTTTGTTTACATTTCTATATTCTTTACAATATATCAATTATACCCGGAAAATGATTTTTTAGAGTGTGTTGAAAAGTGTGCGCGTTCAAAATTACTCAGTTCACACCTAGAATGTGACCATTTGGTGGAAATTCATATGTTTATTGAATTTCCACTTAGTAAGAAAAAACCTGATTTAGAACTTGTTTTGTTACAGTAGTTTGATAGAAATACAGATTTTTTTTTTTTTTTTTTTTTTTTTTTTTTTTTTTTTTTGCGGTAGCTCCAGCCTGACTGATTGCCATCCAATTTTCATAACTCACATATTATCTCAAAATTTTTAACAGATTTTTGGAAAATGTCTAATTAGGTATGCTAAAAGTAATAATCTGCTCGGTGATTTGCAATTTGGCTTTCGAAAGCGACTTGGAGAATGTGATGCCCTAATTACAATTTCCAGTGCTGTTTAGACATCCCTTGATTGTGGTCAGGAAGTTCGTACTGTTGGCCTTGATGTTAGTACTGCCTTTGACCATGTTAGTCATGAGGTCCTATACTCGATTTATTTTTACTGAGGCGCATTTGCACTGACTCGCAGCGGTGCCCTTTTAGCTCAGAAAAGTTTCCTCCTATCTGATTGGTTAATACTATCTTGTCCGACCAATCAGCGATCAGGAAACTTTTCCAAGATAAAAGGGCACCCCGGGGAGTCGGTGCATATCTGCCACACTAAAAAGAATTGACTATAGTTTTCAAACTCGACAGTTGGTAACTGCTGGGTCTTATCTTAGTATTTTCATTGAATTTTTCAGTAACGGATTACAAGGAGCTGTTACGGATGGGCATCATAGTGAGTATAGGAATGTATCTTGGGATCCTCAGGGTATTGTTTTCGGGTCATTTCTTTGCGCATCATATACATATGGTATGTGGTTTGGTCTTGAAAACAGCCTTAGGAATACTCTCAAGTAATATCCGTATTATCGATATCACCATGTTTTCCAGTGAACTTGAGTTACATTTTCAACACATTAACTTCAACATCTAGTTACATTACCACTTTATCCCAATGGATATTCATAACCTGAAGGAAATTAGAGAGAACTTTAATCAGGTTAATTTCGTAACCCCGTTCAACTACTTGATGGACTAGTCTCGTTCAAGGTGATATCTCTTATGTTACTTAAAAGTTTAAAGTTTGCAAGTCTTCAATCAAGTAAAATAATTTGAAAAAAATATAGATGCGATTAAAATCAGTCCAATCCCTCGCTCACAGGGACAGTAGAGTCGTGTTTCAGTGGATTCTATAAAACCTGAGTGGATCTCGAATTCAGGACCAAATGGAATTGTCCTACGTAACCAGCGATCTACTTTTGTGATTATTTTTGTTGTTATTATTACCATCGTAATTATTATTATTATTATTATTATTATTATTATTATTATTATTATTATTATTATTATTATTATTCACACGAATGATTTGGTCTAAAGTGACAAAATGAAGATTTTGGATTGTAACACCGAAGAAGTTGGACAGCTAAGCTGAGAGCCACTAAATGGAGCGGATGAGAAGTTGTAGGACCACTGCAAGCGATCTAATGCTATCTATGGTTCAACATGTAGGGCAAACTGTTGTCATTTACACATGATATAAATTTTCTATTTCCATTTGAACACATCTGCCGTCACTTTTCCATAAAAATACTTTTTTTTTTTTTTTTTTTTTTTTTTTTTTTTTTAATCTCGGTAAAGAGAACAATAAACTTCATGAGTACGATTATATATTGAGCAGAATATTAAAATTCTGGGACGCTTTTATTGATGTCTGGAATTTTCCTCGTAAATATTCAATGGCTGTCGCATAGAGACATTTATTCATTAGGGTAATGCATGCGAAGAATTCTCCTTAGTTCATAAATGTTCATTAACTCATTAATGACTTTGTTTTGTAGATGGAATAATCGAAGGGTAAAAGACTCTTGCGTATGCATACATACATACATACATATATACATGCATACATACATACATTATATATATATATATATATATACATACATATATATATATGTATATATATATAAATTATATACATATATATACATATATATAAATTATATACATATATACATATATCTTATATATATGTATATAATATATATATATATATATATATATATATATATATATATATATATATATATATATATATATAAATATAAAATTTTTACTGACCTCTTATTTCAATATGCTGACGTGTGGTTATCAAAACAGTATAGAAGAATCTCCTTATAAATGTATACTGCTTTACTAACCACACAGGGGCGGACTGGGTTACAAAACCGACCCAGGCATCCACATCCATAAAACCAGCCCACACTCGTCATAAATTAGAAAGATAC
>NC_090750.1:52708081-52718081 GCF_036898095.1 Palaemon carinicauda | reverse complement strand
GTCATATCTTTCTCTCCTCACTAAAAATGCTCATTTCCTCCCCTACGGGGCTGCACTGCTGTACCTCGTATACAGTACTCATCCTTGATCCCTAAATGAGGCCATACATAGTTATGGCTTGTCTAAACGCCCAAAAATATATAAACGGGTAGTTGCAAGTAAAATCACATTTGACTGTGATCCCAACTATGTTGGGGTCTCCCACTCTGTCCTGAACAGAGCTCAGGAAGGACCCCCTTGCAAGCTCCTGTCCTGGTGACTGATCTTTTAGGCTCAGTCGCAAACTGGGGCTTCGGCCCCGGCCATATAAGAAAGAATCTTTTGACTACTCTCTACCCTGGTGGAGAACTAAGTGCTCTTGTGCCGAGCCAGAGCTAACACCTCCTTGGAGGTACTGCTCTCAAGACTGGCCTCTGGCCATGTCTAACTGCTTTGACTTAGCTCCCAGCCCTTTCAAACCTCTTCCAGTAAAGAATTTCCACTCCTCACTCAGTCCCTACGACTTACTGAGTCTTTCTACTATTCATCTTGTCTCTCCTACTCATGCAGGTGTCAGTGGGCACAGTGGTTAGATCCGATGGTTGCAGAGCCCCGTCCGGGCTCAAGGCCAGGGCAATCTAGACAAACAAACACAATATGGACGCTCATATGACACCACAACTTTCTGTGGGAGACCATTTCTGACAGGACCAAGTATCACTTCCTTTGCCTGGTTTCGTCATTGCCGTAGTCAATGATAAATTGCATCTTTTTCCTACCGCAGTCACACCAAATTAATAATCAACTTCTTCTATAACAGAGAAAGATTGAAATATTCTAATTAAACATTAGTAAACTTGGGATCCAAGTCGTAAACAAGATAAAGATATTCGAAAGGAATGGACATGAATATTAATGCCATGAAACGGGTATAGATAAAATTCGAATTTTCATCAGCTCGAACTTCCATGAGAGAATATAAATAACATTGAATTATGACAGAGAATCCTCATTTTGTTCCAGATTTATTTTTCTTTTTTTTTCAAATTTCTCTAATAATCCACCTTTTTTTCGTCAACTCTGGGGTTGGTGAATCCCTTAATAGAGATTTAGCTAAAATTAGTGCATGGTGCAAATTATGGGGTATGAAGTTGAATCCTAACAAAACTCAAAGTATGATTGTAAGTAGGTCAAGGACGGTGGCTCCTCAACATCCGGATCTCAGTATTGATAATGTTTCTTTAAATTTTTATGACTTTTAAAATTTTAGGTGTGATTCTCGACAGCAAATTTACTTTTGAGAAACGCATTAGGTTTGTGTCTTCTTCAATTGCACAAAAAATTGGCTTATTGAGAAAGTCTTACAAGATTTTCGGTGATCAATCTATTCTGAAGAAGTGCTTTAATTCTTTTCATTCTACCTTGTTTTGAGTATTGTTCTCCTGTCTGGTGTTCAGCTGCTGATTCTCATCTTAATTTGTTGGACAGAAACTTACGGTCTATCAAATTTCCTATTCCTGATCTAGATATTAATCTTTGGCACCGCCGTTCAATTAGTTCATTATGCATGTTGCATAAGATTTTTCATAACTCTGACCATCCTTTACATTCAGATCTCCCCGGACAATTCTGTCCTGTTCGTAATACTAGGCAGGCAGTTAATTCTAATAGCCAGGCCTTCTCCTTCATGAGGCTCAATACTTCACAGTATTCTAGAAGTTTTATTCCAGCTGATACCAAGTTGTGGAATGATCTTCCTAATTGGGTAGTTGAATCAGTAGAACTTCAAAAGTTCAAAGGTGGAGCAAATGTTTTTATGTTGACCAGGCTGACATGAGTCTTTTTATAGCTTATATATGACATATCTGTTTTTGACGTTGTTAATAGTTTATATAGGACATATTTGTTTTGACGCTGTTACTGTTTTTAAAATGATATATTGTTAATTTATTCACAATATTTATTTATTTCCTTATTTCCTTTCCTCACCGGGCTATTTTTCCCTGTTGGAGCCCTTGGGCTTATAGCATCTTGCTTTTCCAACTAGGGTTGTAGCATGGCTAGTAATAATAATAATAATAATAATAATAATAATAATAATAATAATAATAATAATAACTCCAGATATCATCGCTGCCTTTTATTTTTAGTCTTTTCATCATTCTTTTTTAGTTTGAATGTTGATTTCATAACTAAAGTATATTAGATATCACCAAATCTGCCCCGGTTAAAACTTACCATTTTGCATAGGATTTACAAAAAGAACTATTTATGAGGGAAAATTGAATATGAATATTATTTGCCATGAAAAATAATTTTTATGAATATTTTACATATGTATAAATCCTTGATTGTGATTATTCTGTCGAAATGAATATCAGTAATGCCACTTTTAGAATCTGAAACGCCATCAACCGAACAGTGATGACATACTGACCACTCTCATTTATAACGGGAATATTGGGAAGTATGATTGTCTTCCTATAGGACATTTTATGTATAACTCTTCCCTTCAAAAGAGTTAAAGGAGTTGTAACATTATTTAGAACCGATTAATTAGTTTCATTTAGTTCTTTTTTTATTTTCTTTTGGAAAGGTAAATAGCAAATTACCATCCATAATAAGCTATTTGATCTCGCTTCTACTCACTGAAGAGATCAATATGAAGATTAATGTCTTTCAAATACAAAACAAAATACTTTGTTTGACATTGACATTTCACTATATGGATTATTTACAGATTTTCTTGTAAAAGTTATGTATTGACTCATTCATTCTGCTAATTAGATATCTAGCATAATTTAATGCCAATTTTCTAAGGCCAAACTTCTTAAAATCGCTGACCCCGGTAACTAAGTGCTATTTTGAGCCCTCGTGTCCTGTGCCAGGTAGCTTAAAAGCTCTTGCCAGCTCTCACCCTATCTAACCTTTCTATAGCAGGTCATTTAGAATTTCTTCTCTAGTTATTTTGTACTATACTCTTTCTCTCTGAAGTGTCGAAATGGCGGATTTTAGTGTTAGCGTGTGCAGTTATGTAAACATGTCCCTGTATAAATCCAATTACGATTTGTGAACTATACTGTTGTTTGAAATAAATATGATATAAAAAAAAACTTCAAAACTCCAATGATAAGTCACATGGAGTTACAAGGATTTTATAAGTCTCAAAGACTTTTTAGTCCCTCTTGGGTAGAGCCATTTGCTTTGAACCAGGTTTAGAGTGTTTATGATCTTGTTTAGCTTACTCTTGAACTCGTTTACTGCATTACTGTTTATTACATCCGCCAGAGGTCTGTTCCATGCATTTGCTATTTTGTATCTAGAGAAATTACTACACTGAGTGGTGTTATATCTTTTCAATTCCAGATTGTATCCGTTACCTCTGGACTGATTCGTGCTAAGCGTAAATGGATTCTTGTAATCTACATTGTTATTACTTTAAGAATTTTGAATGCCTCTATTAAATGTCCCCTTAATCGTCGAGACTGTAGATCAAATAAGTTCAAACGTTCCATCCTCTGTCTATATCCAAATTGCCTTAGTGCTGGAACTAGTATGGTGGCCCTAGCTTGTACTGCTTCCAGTCTATCTATATCCTTCTGCATACTTGGAGCGAAGAATTGGACTTTGTATTCTAGATGGGGTCTTACGATTGATGTGTACAGATGTAGTACAGTGTCTTTGTTTCTGTATTTGAATTGCCTCCTTATGTAACCTATTAGTTTTTGTGCTTTCTTTTATGATTTTATGCTCTGTTTGGTGAACTTCAAATATTTGCTAATAATAATGCCGAGATCTTTCTCTTGGTCTACACTTTCCATTTCATTAACCAACAGTGAGCAATCTGTTTGTGGGTTACTATAACCTATGTGCATAACTTTGCATTTCCCACAGGTGAAATTGTTTCGATTATTTAAATAATTATAAATTTTTCTGTATGTAGGCAACAGTTACATCCCAGATGGTATATACAATACAGAGTAAATACCTACTTTAAGTATCAATTACTCCAAAGGATGTCTAATTAATGAAGTCATATAAAAAAAAGAATGTCGATTCTGCGCTAGATTCACTATATGGAATAGTAATTTTGGGTATAAAAAAAATATTTCATGAAAATGTATTTAAACTTCCCTGTGGTATCATAGTGAAATAAACTTGTATTCAGAATAATAAATGAAGAAAGCGAATAGCACTGTTGCCGTAATAAGAAATTCTATTGACATGTTCCTTTCATGCAACCAACAGCCTTTTTCTCTCCTCAACAATTTATGAGACAGACGAATACTATTCGTAATAGCCTCATTTAGACGAAGGAAGGATATATATCACCAATGCTCTATATTATAATTATTATTATTATTACTTGCTAAGCTACAACCCTAGTTGGAAAAGCAGGATGCTATAAGCCCGGGGGCCCCATCAGGGAAAATAGCCCAGTGAGGAAAGGAAACAGGAAAAATAAAATATTTTAAGAACAGTAACATTAAAATAAATATTTCCTGTATAAACTATATAAACTTTAACAAAACCAGCGGAAGAGAAATAAGATAGAATAGTGTGTCTGAGTGTACCCTAATATTCGAAGCCATAAATCGTTGGTATTTGGTTTTAACTCATTCATTTCTCTCTCTCTCTCTCTCTCTCTCTCTCTCTCTCTCTCTCTCTCTCTCTCTCTCTCTCTCCACGTTGTACATTCAGTTTTTCGAAAGCCATCTTACTATGCCTGTTCTTCCTCGTTGCAATCCTAAGAAGCTCTGAGGAGGAGAGAAGTGGAAGCAGCATTTTCGTTTCTTATTTTCTTCTTGGAAATCTTACCCTTTCAAAAAGGTGTTCATGTTATAAGGGTAGGCTGCTTCTCTTATAATCATGTTAATATTCCAAAAATGGAATAAACATTCCCTTAGCCTTTTGGGAGTCATTTCTTTCTGGAGTAACCCTGATGGTATTTGGATACGGTTTTATATATATATATATATATATATATATATATATATATATATATATATATATATATATATATATTTATATATATATATATATATATATATAAATATATATATATATATATATATAAATATATATATATATGTATATATATATATATATATATATATAAATAAACACACACGAACACACACACACATATACATATATATATATATATATATATATATATATATATATATATATATACTGTATGTATAAAATTATATATGAAACTATTGTCATAAAAGACACAGGAATAAGATTATCATTTGGTAGCAACAAATTCTAATTGCTTTGATAAAATTTTCACCTTTGTTTCCATTTTCAGAATAACATAACTTTTCTGTTTTTATAAAATATTCTATCGTCATCTATTAGATGGAACAATCCTTTACTTTAGCAAACTTTGCCTGTTTTAGTCTCTTGACTATAATATGAAAGTTATTTTGTAAAAGCCATTATTCCTTATTGGTTTCACAAACACTAATAAAAATGCTGTAAAACTTTTGAATTTTAATAGTAATTAGATTATGGCTTAATATCTCATTAAATCAACAAGAACTATGATGGAGTAGGATTTTAATCTTCTAATAACTTCAGCATTTTAAAAACCAACACAAATATAACAAAAAGTTTCGAAAATAATTAAGATTATATCAATCACATTTTCAAAGTATTTCTGAAATCATAGTATATATATATATATATATATATATATATATATATATATATATATATATATATACTATATGCTGTGTTTGTGTGTGTGTTAGTGCATGCGTGCGTGTGTACGTGAATACATATATATATATATATATATATATATATATATATATATATATATATATATTTATACATACATATATATTTGTGCGTGTATATATATATATATATATATATATATATATATATATATATATATATTTGATATATTTTTTATATTTTAGTAAAACATTTAAGATATTCCCTTCCATTTCAGTGTTCTATGTAAAGGTCATTCAAAGAAAATTTCCCATTCTGTAAACTGTTTCTCCCTAATGTATAAATCATATTATCCACTGAAATAATAGCCATTGATTTCCTTTAATAATCGCTTCTCCTACATGGAAACCAATATGGTAAATATATGAGGTATGAAGAATGTGATATAGTTTATGATAGTTATTGATTGGAAGCGATGATTATAGATAATGACACAAGAGGGATACAGAAAAATAACTATCACTGGATCATTCACTACAATTTCCCGTGTCAGTTCTTTATTATTTGTAAATGGGAATATGTAAAATAAAGATGTTGTCTATCTGAATGATTTCGTTCAAAAAACATTTTCATAATTAACGATACATGAGTGTCTATTTATCTATTTACCTAGTTATTGACATATCTATCTCTGTGCTTATACTGTATATCTCTATAATGCAATATATTGACAACGCCTTCTAAAAGTTCCTAGTAAGGTAAAAAGGGTCAGATGAAAGTTAATAAAACAAGAGGAATGACGATTGACGGTGTAGGGATGATAAAAAAGGGAGATATTATAAGAAATAATGATATTGCAAGTGGGAGCAGCACTACAGTGGGCACTACACTGGCTGATCATGGTTAGCTGGTATGTCTGGATTAGGAAAAGGTATCTTTCAAAGGAGTAGGAAAGAGGAAGGATTGTTCACGTTGAATTAGATTAAAATCAACAGACCCGGCGGCAGAAGGATAAGAGTATTGCATTAATTCGAATGCCAGGTAAGGTGTATGAGATGGTTTTGACGAAGAGAGTGAGAAGGATTATAATAGGATGTTCATGCATTGTAGATTCAGACAAGGAAAAGAACACTAACCTCTTTAATGAATTAATAATTAATCTTGGCCAGCTTTTTATTAATAGTGATTTCATCTTGATTTAAAGAAAAACATTCCACCAGTAATATTAGATATCAATGCAATACAATAGCAAGCGTATCATAGGAACAGTGAGCAAAAGAAAAATCTATTATTCAAGTCTCCGTTATCACAATAATGACAATTACGGAATCCCTCATCGAATTAGGGAACCAGTGATGCTTGTCTGCAATAATAAATGAGAATATCAATCAGAATATGAGGTAGTTATAAATTCTCCATCAAGTGTACTTTAATATATGCAAAGTCTATATCAGGTGGGATGGTACGTTGGTCTAAAGCTGACCTTCCATTTCCAAAGTAATGCTTTGGTGTACAAACTGAATTATGATTTCGTACGATGTTTACATCATCTACAGAGCTTCACATATATTGTTTTACTTAAGCTGAGATAACATCGTCTCCAGGTATCTTAATCTTATCTACAGACTGTCAGTTATGATTCATACTTTCGTTGGGAAATATCCAGTTTGTGTTTTGAAATTTAGTTAATGATTGGTTTTGAAGTTTTGTAATTTATATATAACTATTTCTATATTTTTGGAGGTAAAGAAAATCCTCACGAATGCAAACGCGTTGAAATTTCCCATTAAAGAAAGGTAGTAGAGTTCCAAGTGCCCGACAAATAACCTTTTTTTTCTAAAGTTTAGATTTTATTTAAAAACCTTCCGCAGAGCCAAAATGGTAGTTCAAAATTACTAGCTAAGTATCTGAAACAATGACTTAATAGATGAACTGTTGTTATACAATTACTAAAGCAAAAATAAAAAAAAACGATAAAAGAACCCCACAACGGAAGATAAGCCTTTGTAATTATATATGCAAATCTACCTCATTAATTATCAAAATTCACACCTCACTCTGCTTAATGCGGCTCTGTGAATTAAAGCCGGAATTACAGTACTGTTTTCTATTTTGAAGCCTTTTTTAGAGAGCATAATGATGATCTTTTCATCCAAGTATACTTTGTCTTTTTAGCTATTATTATGATTATGATCATGATTATGATTATAATTATGATTATGATTATTATCATTATTATTGTTGTTGTTGTTGTTATATAGACTATACACGCACACACACACACACACACACACACATATATATATATATATATATATATATATATATATATATATATATATATATATATATATATATGTATATATATCCATACAAATATATATATATATATATATATATATATATATATGTATATACATATATATATATATATATATATATATATATAATGTGTATGTGTGTGTGTCCCATGTTACCGGATAATGAGACATCGGAACATGGGTTTATTTCACTTTATTACAAAAAGTTCGTGAATACACTGTCTACAGCCAACACTCTCAGGTGAACGCCTTGTCTAAAAGAACGCACAAAGTCAACGGACTACCCCTCGCTATCAAGTTGCAATCTTCCTACAACAACATGCTGAATTATAGGTTTTGTGGAATTCTCAAGGTTTTAGAGTTCATTTACCTTGGCGTATAACACATATCTTCATACAAGGATTAGGGCATATATATATATATATATATATATATATATATATATATATATATATATATATATATATACATATATATATATATATATGTGTGTGTGTATATATAAATATATAAACATATACTGTATGATATATATACAGTATATATATGAATTCTATATAAATTATATATATATACACACTATATATAAGTTATGTATATATATATATATATATATGTATATATATATATTTATATATGTATATATATTTATATATATATGTATATAATGTATATATAATTCATACATATACTGTATATATATATATATATATATATATATATTGATAATGTTCCACAATGATGTAAGACGTGTATGAAAACTACGTGTATTTTAGCGCTTTCGTCCATCATCTGTGGACTTGGTCTCTAAAACATATATATATATATATATATATATATATATATATATATATATATATATATATGTATGTATGTATGTAAATGTGTGTATATTTGCTTGTAGGCTTACTGTTAATTAAAGCAGCCTTACCTCTGAGACAGTGTTAAGAATGAAAGAATGAATAAACCTCAAACTTGGCATTTTCCCCGTAATTAACCAAAAGGACAATAGCTTTTGTTGCTTACTTATTCTTCAAAGAGCCAATAATCTTTTTTAG
This sequence comes from Palaemon carinicauda, assembly GCF_036898095.1. Lineage (NCBI taxonomy): Eukaryota > Metazoa > Arthropoda > Malacostraca > Decapoda > Palaemonidae > Palaemon > Palaemon carinicauda. The sequence continues at coordinate 52,709,032 of NC_090750.1, read as the reverse complement.
TCGTTGACCGAACCGTCATTTATTCCGATTAAAATCTAATGGCATTATTAGCTTAGAGTAAAATAGAGTTATTAGCCTTTTTGAAACCATTCTCAATTTACTGGAAAGCTCTGGATGGAGAGATAACTCTATCTGGGATTCTTCACACTTCCAACTACGAGAGGGTTACTTTTCAGTAGCGATTTGTCAATTTTAAAAGATATAAAAGAATTATCCACAGAATTTCAGTTTCTGAGTTAAATCGTACCCATACTTTAGTCTAACTACATAATCTAGTGTGATTTCCTATATGAGGTGGATACAGGGGAGGACTGGCCATACAAGCAATTGGTCCGTAGGCTTTCCAGAAAATGGGCCTGTGGGCTGCTTAAAACAATTATGAAAATAGGCCGAAGAAATTTAGCCAGTGTCGGATGTGGGTAAAAGCTGAACAAGCTTTAACTCAGGGCCACACAATCTGCAGTAGCCTCAAAAATTAAAATAATAATATTAAAAACAACAATAATAATAATAATAATAATAATAATAATAGATCGCAAACAGTTGTTGTTGATGGTCAGGAACTTACGGTTAATCAAATTTTTTTATTCCTGGTCTAGATATTAATGTCTGGCATAAGATTTTTTTTTTTTTTTTTTTTTTATAATTCTGACCATCCTTTACATTCAGATCTTCCCGGACAGTTCCATCCTGTTCGTAATAGTAGGCATGCAGTTACTTCTGATAGTCAGGTTTTCTCCATCACGAGGCTCAATACTGCACAGTACTCTTTTTATTCCAGCTGTTAACAAGTTATGAAATGATCATCCTAACCGGGTAGTTGAATCAGTGGAACTTCAAAAGTTCAAACTCGCCGCAAATGTTTTTATGTTGAACAGGCTGACATAAGTTCTTTTATAGTTCATATATCAAATATTATGTTTCAATGTTGTTAATGTTCTTAAAATATTC
>NC_090750.1:52693081-52703081 GCF_036898095.1 Palaemon carinicauda | reverse complement strand
AGCGAACCAAATAAAACTTGTTGTAAAATTATCAGTACCACTCCAGGTATAGTGAATGACCACTGACAGACAGTTTCTGTGGTGGAGTACCCCTGACAGACATGCCCAAATGACCAGACCCCATAAGAGACCTAGATCAGCTGAAAAGCGAATCAAATGAAACTTGTTGTAAAATTATCAGTACCACCCCAGGTATAGTGATTGACAATCAATCTTTCAATGTGCTTTACAACATTAAATTTGTTTTAGGTTCAAAGTAATTGAAGAAATGGACCAAGGCAAATCTCCTTCCCAGGTGGAAGATCTATTGGAAAGTTTCACAGAGGAGCCATCTCAAACTGGAGATGATAATAAATGTACATCACCAAGAGTAAACGGGAAGGTAATGAAAATTTCAACTTCTACTTGTTTTAGTGGTGTTTTCAGATCGTTTTAGAACAAACATTTGTTATTGTATGAAGCACTAATGGTATTAAGTAGTTTGTTATTTGTGGATGTTTTTTTCCTAGGGTAATGAAAATGGTACGGTGGCCTCCATCTGTTTCATCTGCAAAACGTTAACTGAAGAGGATAAACAGTTGAAGAGAATTGAGAGAACAGGACCCTCCTTGAAGAATGCAGCATCCATTCGTTCCATTCTGATGAGTGACAAATATGAAGAAGTCACAAGGAGGATTATGAGCTCGGACTTTTGTGGTGAAATGTACCATCCCTCCTGCCACCGAAGATACACTGCTGTGAAGAGACCGAAAGATGAGTTGAGTCCATCAAAGAGAGATACAAGGTCAAGCAGTGTCTTGCCAAAGACTGAGAGACATGGCATCTTAAAGAGAGAGTGTATCTTCTGTGGGAAGGAGAGGAAAAAGAAACGGGGAAAAGAGGAACCACTTACATCAATTGCAACAAAAGATGGCTGTGATACACTATTGGAGCAGACCCATAGATCCACAAATTACCATTTCAAAAGTTTGATCATGGGCAATATTGATCTTATTGCCAAAGAGGGTAAATACCACAAGTCGTGCAGATGGCATTTCATGCATGAGACAGAAGTGGCAGAAACAAGTTGTGCAACACCTCATGATATCCATAAAAGGGCGTTCAAATCACTGTGTGGTTTCATCACAGAACCAATTATCCAAAATGAAAAGTCTCTGATGGTGACATCATTGTTGAATAAGTACAAAGCTGAATACACAAGTAATGGAGGTGATCCCCAAGATGTTGACGCATACACAACACAAAATCTGATAAGAAAAGTTTAAGATAAATTTGGTGACCAAGTCCGAGTGAAGTTTGCTGACAATAGAAGGGGAAATTTCATTCATGTCGCATCACTCACTGAAGAACAGGCACGAGTACATCTGTATGACAACACAAAGGAACACGAGGAAAATGAAAAAATTATATGGGCGGCCCTCCATCTTTGTTCCCAGATCATGCAGTTGCCAAAATTCAAAGTGCCTGATCCAGCCACAGTGCAAAATTTGAAAGAAAGTGCACCGGATAAACCAAAGCAACTGGAGCTGTTTTTTAGAAGCCTCTTAGGTGGCCTTAAACTAAACTTACAAGGGCCTCAAAATGGGGCAATTGACCGAAGGGCCACATCGATGGCATCTGATGCTGTGTTCAATGCTATGCATGGTACAGTTAAGCCGTGGAAACACACTGCAATGGGACTGGGTGTAGCTTCACTGACAGGATCGAAGTTAACATTGCAGATTTTGAACCGTGCAGGTCATAGCATTAGTTACTGTGATGCTAAAGGTCTTGAAACTGAATTCGCTTATTCAGTTTCATCAGGTAGTCAGGTTGCACCTGATGGTATTTATTTACTCGCAGATAGAGCAACAGCCTGTGTATGGGACAACAATGATGCAAATGTGGAGACACTAGATGGAAAAGCAACACTTCATTCCACTGTTGGTCACACGTATCAAAACACAGCTGAGCAAGACAAGGGGCAATTTAGTAACTCTTCCTTTCAGTTCAGTGATGGAAAAAATAGAAGAACATTTGTGGGAAATGAGCAGGAAATTCCTCCACTTAGAAAATCCTTGAAGGCAGCCATCTTCACCAGTACGGCCGCAACAGTCACGAGTCAAGGCAGTGGTAGCGGCTCATCTCTACAACTCCAGCAAAGACCAGGGCTACAGCTGAAACCATTGGATTTGTACTGGTTTTTGCAACTGAAAAAAGGTGACACTCCACTTTATGCAGGATTCATCAGCAATTTTGTGAAGGACATGCTCCCACTGCAACGAATCTGCTATATGGACCCAATTGCAAAATCTCCTACAGATAATGCAGTTGTGAGAGAGACTATGATTCGTACTCTTAATGTTGCAAAGGAAACCGGACAAAGTTATGCAGTCGTGACGTATGATCTGGCTGTTGCCCTCAAAGCTTATTCCATCCAAGCTCTCGAGTCCCCTCTCTTTGACAAGTTACTGATCATATTAGGCAATTTTCACACTGAGCTAGCATTTTATGGTGCAATCGGAACTATGATCAACGAAAGTGGAATAGAATTTATCCTAACTGAAGCAGAAGTCTTGGCAGAGGGTTTGATGATGGGCTTCATGAAGGGGAAGTTCTACAATCGTTGTATAAGAATTCATGAACTTCTGGCTAATGTAATGGAACAGAAGCTGTATGACCGTTTCGTGCAAGACCTTGCAGGGGAGGAGTATCAAGCATTTCAAGATGTGATGATGACGATTCCATCAAATCAAGTTGAAGATCATCTCTCTGATCCAGTTGTTATGCAGCACCTTCTGAAATATGAAGAATTCTTCTATTCTGTCATGGAGGGAACCATTGGCCCAATGGCTCAGTTCTGGGGAACATATGTATTCCTGGTAAACAGGGTACACCGTGAGCTACAGCGTTGTGTTAAAACAAATGATGTAGATGGATACATAGATGTTTTCCCAGTCATACTGGATGTCTTCTTCTCTTTAAATCGTCCAAATTACGCCAGATGGGGAACAATGTTTCTGCACAAGCTGACATCTTCCCACCCTCAACTCAGAGAAATACTTCAGACGGGGGCTTTTTCAATACAGCGAACAAAGAAGAACTACTCCAGGTCGGCAGTTGATCTCTCACTTGAACAGACAGTAAATCGGGATGCAGCGTCCAGTATGAAAGGGATTGTAGCCTTCAGAAATTCTGAAAATGCCAGACGAAGATGGTCCATGACCATGACACAGAGAGCCATGGCCGTACTGGAGCTGAGAACTTTTGCTAGACTTGAAGTGGGAGAGAGTGCCACAGCACAGTGCCGTTCATACAGAATAAGAAAAGACAACAAGCAAATGCAGGCTCTAAGTGAGAAAATAGACGAATTCTGCAATCCCTTCAGTCCTGAAGCTCCAGACACAATGGTGAACCTTGCAACTGGGTGGGCGGCAACAAAAGAAACTGAGAAGTATCTCCTCAGAACATTGCAGAGGGGGCAGGTAGCAAGACAACAATTCGAAAGTGAGTGGCACAAGGACTCGGCAAGATTTCTGAAGTCAGTAAAAAGGATAAGGGTGAATAACTTCGCATCTGAAAACGAAAAGAAGAAGAAAAAGGGACGACTCCTGCTACAGAAACTGCATAGAGGGTTGAAATTCTGAGGGACTTATTCATAAGAATCATCATTGTTGTGGCCGAAAATACCAACTTTGATCTCAGGCACGTTCTCAGGTACCCAATCACGTCATATCCTCTTTCCCTGGCACATGCTGATGGAGCACTCTTGAAGAGCAGGAAGCATACATTACTGAATAGGGTGGAAGAGTTCCAGAAAGGCACACCAATCCCAACAGAGGTACATCAAGGTATTTGTGTTCGGATTTATGATGGAGGCCTGCTTATTCATTCTGTCTTGTCAGTTATGAATGTTGGAACATCGTATGGAGCTATTGCCCGAACCATTCTATCTACAGTATGCACTGATGGAGGGGATGAAATCCATGTCTGCCTTGATAAGTACATCGAAAATTCAGTCAAGGACAGTGAGAGAAAATTGCGTGGTGCAGAAGATTCTGTTTACACAATCACTGGACCTAACCAAACAATGAGACATAAAGGAGCAAAACTTCTCAAGAATGGAATGTTCAAAAACGAACTTGGAAAATTTCTGCTAAAGGAATGGGGGGAAATCACTATTGGAACATCCTAAATGGAAAAACACTGTATGCCTCTTATGGCGGTGAATATTTCCAATATACGCCAAATGATTTCCAGGAGATCTCAGTGACCAGCCCAGCTCACCTCCAGGCCAACCACGAGGAAGCAGATACCCTTATAGCATTCCACCTGGAAAATACCTCAGGAAGCAAGGTCCTTGTACGAGCATCCGATACAGATGTTCTCATTATACTTATTGGTATACTTGGAAATCAAGACCCAGAAGTGAGGTCCTCCAAAAATGTCTTCATGGACTGTGGCAGCGTAAACAGCAGGCGATACATTAATGTCACCAATATTGTAGAGGTCCGTGAGGAGCGAAAATCAGGACTCCCAAAAGCACTGCCGGGGTACCAAGCATTCACTGGATGTGACTTCACATCAGCCTTTTACAGGTAGGATTTTGTTCCACCTTTAAATGACAGATTGAGTTGGCATACTCATTGTACAGCAAAGATTTAGAATCATGACAAAATGAAGTTAATTAGTTTGAAGAGAGTCATGCCGTTGTTACCTACATGATTCATATTCCCTTTCAGGAAAGGCATAGTCAAACCTCTGGAAATACTTGAGAAGGACCCAACTAGAAGCTTTCTCCAGTTGTTCTCCATCATGGGTGAAATTGACGGTGAAGTTGACATACACGTGGCATCCGAGTTTGTTTGCAAGATGTATGGCCAAAACAAAGAACATGATGTAGATGAAGCACGTTATAGAAAAATTATGCAGATGTCGGGCACAGTAGATAAGGTATATATGTATCAAGTGTGTTGGGTTGTCAGGATGTAACATGTCTCCCTTGAATTGACTTAAGAGAGTAACAATGTATTCAAATCATAACCTCCAATGCACATTCTATGATATTTCTTTCTGTCTCTCACTCTAGGGTCTTAACAACCCACATTTATTTTGACACAAAAAGCATTCTGAGTACATTACTCAATTATTTCAATCTAATCTAACTTAAGAACGTTCTCTTTTGAAGTATTTTGTCATATGATTCCACATTCCTTTCAAGAAAACCCACTTCTTAATATCAAAAAGATTGACTGCGCATTGTTGCCCCCAACACGTCGGGCACATAAGAAAAAACTACTGAGGGCACACTACGTGACAGTTTTGTGGAGTCATGCTAACACAAAATCACCTGATCAAGGCCTATGCGCCATTAATTATGGTTGGGCAGTAGATGGTGACTTGTTGCAGCCAACCTGGTTTGACGGACCAGCCGTTCCTGATTCTTTATTTGCTAATGACAGTGACAAAGATCAGGAAATTCTTAGTCAATCAGAGGAAACAGTGATGAAACAGATAACATTGATGAACTGAGTGACTATGACCAGTGTGAGGATGAGCCATGGAGTGAGGACTCAGATTCTGATACTGAAGAGATGGATTAGTATATTTAATAGTTGGTCCTCCTTTGACACAATGCATTTAATGCAAGGTTATAGTATGTGTCACAAAACATTTAACGATGTAATATACATGGCCAGCCGGATCTATCCCTCTTTTTTTACTATTATTTCTCAGCATCCACAATGAAGTGAAAGGAATTATTATGGATTATATTTTCATTCAGTCTGATCAATTCTATTGTGCATGTATGATATTAGATATTAAATATTAGATATTAGATATATGTTTAAGGAAATGCACTTAATCCATTGTAACTGTTCAATGATAAGCACTTATTATCAGGATGGCGTTATTTACTTTGGTGTCTTTCAGAAAACATAATTTCAATTTTATTTATATTTACTACTTCAATATTTTTATGCATTACATTGTCAGGGATATAGATGTTCTATGGGAAACAATGTTCACTTCAACATTGGCCAGTGATGAGTATACATGATAATTTTATATGTTCGTTTCATTCTATTTCATCAGTTTCACTTACAAGCTAATCTAGCTTAACCCCTTCTGGACTTGGATGTAGTGACCAGTGTTACAAAGCATCATTACATCTTGGTCCTGAAGGAATTAATTATGGGGTCTGGTCATTTGGGCATGTCTGACAGGGGTACCCCACCACAGAAACTGTCAGTGGTCATTCACTATACCTGGAGTGGTACTGATAATTTTACAACAAGTTTCATTTGGTTCATTTTCAGCTGATCTAGGTCACTTATGAGGTCTGGTCACTTGGGCATGTCTGTCAGGGGTACCCCACCACAGAAACTGTCTGTCAGTGGTCATTCACTATACCTGGGGTGGTACTGATGATTTTACAACAAGTTTCATTCGGTTCGCTTTTCAGCTGATCTAGGTCACTTATGGGGTCTGGTCATTTGGGCATGTCTGTCAGGGGTACCCCACCACAGAAACTGTCTGTCAGTGGTCATTCACTATACCTGGAGTGGTACTGATAATTTTACAAGTTTCATTTGGTTCATTTTCAGCTGATCTAGGTCACTTATGAGGTCTGGTCACTTGGGCATGTCTGTCAGGGGTACCCCACCACAGAAACTGTCTGTCAGTGGTCATTCACTATACCTGGGGTGGTACTGATGATTTTACAACAAGTTTCATTCGGTTCGCTTTTCAGCTGATCTAGGTCACTTATGGGGTCTGGTCATTTGGGCATGTCTGTCAGGGGTACCCCACCACAGAAACTGTCTGTCAGTGGTCATTCACTATACCTGGAGTGGTATTGATGATTTTACAACAAGTTTCATTCGGTTCGCTTTTCAGCTGATCTAAGTCAATTTTGACGTGGCAGTTACGTAAGTCGGTCAGGGTCATGCTACCACACAAAAAGTCTGTCAGTACCCATTCCCAGTTCCTGGAGGTGTAAGGGACATTTCAACACCATTATCAAGTGGTTCACTTTCCAGCTGATCTAGGTCAATTTTTCCATATCACTTTCATGCCGCTGAGGGCCACAACCACCACCAGATCCCCGGCAGACTTCAGTTTTCATAAACAGTGATGTACATACAATATCACTATGACTAAGAAAATTGGTTCGCTTTTCAGCTACCCAAACCACTGTGGGCTCCTGCTCTAACTTGACTCAACATATCCAAACAGTCGAGGAGAAGTATAAAAAAAAAAAAAAATTATCTTTTTTTTAATGAGGCGCATTTGCACTGAATCGCAGCGGTGCCTTTTTAGCTCGGAAAAGTTTCCTGCTATCTGATTAGTCAGAATTATCTTGTCCAACCAATGAGCGGCAAGAAACATTTCCGAGCTAAAAGGGCACCGCTGCGAGTCTGTGCAAATCTGCCTCACTAAAAAAAATTGACTATAGTACGTCATATGAATACATTTCTCTTTATAGTAAATAAACACCTTCTATAATTTGTTCTCGCGTGATAAAGACGTTATGTTCCTGAAGTCTTTTATTCATGCCTGTTTATTTAGGAGACTGTTGATTTATGTCATATTTATATTTATATTACATAGAAAATATTGACGCTAATTCATAATATCCAAGCAATTGGTATTTAATAATGGAGTATTGAGCATGTTGGTAAAAGAAATTGTACCGAGGTTCCATTGACTTATACACACACACACACACACATACACACACACACACATATATATATATATATATATATATATATATATATGAGTGTACATGTAAGTGTGTATATCTGTATGTGATACAGATTCTACTGTATATATATATATATATATATATATATATATATACATATATATATATGTGTGTGTGTATATACAATTAACATACAATTATACATAGATTAATATATATATATATATATATATATATATATAGTATGTAATTATTCATACATATAAGTATGTGTGATTGTGTATATTTATGTTTATTTGTATATACATATAAATACATGCATAAACACACAAACATATATATATATATATATATATATATATATATATAAATATATGAGTGTACATGTAAGTGTGTATGTTTGTATGTGATACAGATTTTACTGTGTATATTTATAAATATATATATATAAATATATTAAATATATATATATATATATGTTTATATATATATATAAATATATATATATATATATATATATATATATATATACATATATATATATATATATATATATATATATATATATATATATATATATATATATATATATATAGCGGATATATTGTATGTCCACGCATCCCTAGCTGCTTACTTTTATGACACTAGCGATGGCTATTTGCATAGATCTCTAAAAAATTTCTTTTCTGTCCAAATAAACCTTAACTCCTATTCCAAAGGGGTTCATACTGGATGGCTACAGTCTCGACGACATTTTTATTTTCAACTGGATTTTTACGCAGGATTTCGTGAAGCAAAATTTTTTACCCTTTAACATTAAAAAACCTGACTTCAGCAGTCGATAGAAACTGAATATTAATAAAACCGATTTCAAATTATTACGATAAATGATTTTCTTTGTTTTGTCGATTCTAAACATTTGATTAAGATGATGATGACCGTGATTCTCATGAAAGCGGTTTATTGGACAGGAACTTACGGTCTATTAAAGTTCTTATTCCTGATCTAGATATTAATCTCTGGCACCGTCGCTCAATTAGTTCATTATGTATGTGGCATAAGATTTTTCATAATTCTGACCATCCTTTACATTCAGATCTTCCCGGACAGATCCATCCTGTTCATAAAACTAGGCACGCAGTTAATTCTAATAGTCAGGCCTTCTCCCTCATGAGGCTCAATATTACACAGTATTCAAGAAGATTTATTCCAGCTGTGACCAAGTTGTGGAATGGTCTTCCTAATTGGGTAGTTGAATCGGTAGAACTTCAAAAGTGTAAAGTTGCAGCAAATAGATTTATGTTGAACAGGGTACTGACATAGATCTTTTTAAAGTTTATTTATAAAATATCCGTTTTTTGTGTTGTTACTGTTTTTAAAATGATCTTCCTAAACGGGGAGTCAAATCGGTAGAACTTCAAAAGTTCATAGTTGCAGCAAATGTATTTATGTTGAACAAGCGACTGACATAGGTCTTTTTAAAGTTTATTTATGAAATATCTGGTTTTGTGTTGCTACTGTTTTTAAAATATATTTTAATAATTAATTATTTCTTATTTCTTATTCCTTAATTCCTTTCCTCACTCGGCTATTTTACCCTGTTGGAGCCCTTGGGCTTATAGCCTCTTGCTTTTCCAACTAGGGTTGCAGTTTAGCTAGTAATAATAATAATAATAATAATAATAATAATAATAAAAATAATAATAATAATAAAATCTATATCAATACTCTACAGTCAACTTCAACAATTACACCTAACTCACTGGGGATTGCTTTCCCAGTATAGAAAGTGCGTGGGACTCACTGACATATGAGAGCATAGGTGGACATTTATATAATCCTACAAGGAATGATCCCAGAAGATCCAAACGCTGTGTCGGATTACTCACCACTTCATAATATTCCAACGCACAATTCCCAGGAGTATCACGTGACCTTTGTCTTTTCTCACTAACTAACATCTCCAGAGTAAACATATCAGGGTTCTTGGATGGTTCGTCCGTACATTTGATCTATACAAATAGAAACTCGATAAAGATGTTTTTGTTTCTTCTCTCCAGAGAACAGAATTTTAAATCCGTGTCTTTGTAAATACTAACCGCATCTAAGCAAAATCTATAAATAGGAAGTTGTGTTAACTCACGATTTCTTCTCAATATGAGTAATTTATTTCATACATTCTGTATCAAATGATTTATTTCTTCTTCCGAATTCAAATACTTATTCCCACATAGTTCTAACATTTCAATCACCATTGATAAAATATATTCAATGATCTTCATTAACGCAACTTGTAATTTAGGTACAATG
>NC_090750.1:52685459-52692581 GCF_036898095.1 Palaemon carinicauda | reverse complement strand
GTCTTTTCCATCGGTGGGCACATGGTATCATATTCACTTTTACTCACTGTATTATAAGTGGTCATATTTCAAAACAAGCCATATATATTAATACATTAAAGTTTGGATTCTCTAAACGACCTCGGGATCAGAGCCCCAGGCGAAATCACTCAAAGATTATAGTATCTGTCCGGCCGGGTTTCGAGCCCTGGTCCAGGATACTTGTATACCACTCAGCCACGAAGAAAGATAAAAGTCAATGACAATTCTTCTGTACATATACCTGTCGAATTCTAGGTTTTTTGTACTTAGAATTGAAATCAACCCATCTTCACCATCGTAGCTAATTGGTAGGTTTGTGACATGGCATTCGATAAATGATAAATTTTGCACATTTAAACGTGTTTTTCGTATTTCAAATAAGCCATATATATTAATACATTAAACTCTGGATTCTCTTAACGACCACGGGATCAGAGCCCCACCCGAAATCACTCACAGATTATAATATCTGACCGGCCGGGTTTCAAACCCTGGTCCAGGATACTTGTATGCCATTGACCATACTACTCAGCCACGAAGAAAGATAAAAGTCAATGACAATTCTTCTATACATATACCTGTCGAATTCTAGGTTTTTTGTTCTTAGAATTGAAATCAAACCCATCTTCACCATCCTAGCTAATTGGTAGGTTGGGGACTTGGCATTCGATTAATGATATATTTTGCACATCCAGGATACTTGTATGCCATTGACCATACCACTCAGCCACATAGAAAGATATAAGTCAATGACAATTCTTCTGTACATATACCTGTTGAATTCAGGGTTTTTGTAATTAGAATTGAAATCAACCCATCTTCACCATCGTAGCTAATTGGTAGGTTTGGGACTTGGCATTCGATTAATGATAAATTTTTCACATTTAAACATGTTTTTCATATTTCAAATAAGCCCTATATATTAATACATTAAAGTCTGGATTCTCTTAATGACCTGGGGATCAGAGCCCCAGGCAAAATCACTCAAAGACTATAGTATCTGACCGGCCGGGTTTCGAACCCTGGTCCAAGATACTTGTATGCCATTGACCATACCACTCAGCCAAGAAGAAAGATAAAAGTTAATGACAATTCTTCTATATATATATATATACCTGTCTAATTCAGGTTTTTTGTACTTCGAATTAAGATCAACCCATCTTCACCATCGTAGCTAATTGGTAGGTTAGGGACTTGGCATGCGATTAATGATAAATTTTGCACATTTAAACGTGTTTTTCATATTTCAAATAAGCCATATATATTAATACATTAAAATCTGGATTCTCGTAACGACCTGGGGATCAGAGCCCCAGGCAAAATCACTCAAAGACTATAGTATCTGACCGGCCGGGTTTCGAACCCTGGTCCAGGATACTTGTATGCCATTGACCATACCACTCAGCCACGTAGAAAGATAAAAGTTAATGACAATTCTTCTGTATATATACTTGTCGAATTCAGGTTTTTTGTACCTAGAATTAAAATCAACCCATCTTCACCATCATAGCTTATTGGTAGGTTAGGGGCTTGGCATTCGATTAATGATAAATTTTGCCCATTTAAACGTGTTTTGTATATTTCAAATAAGCCATATATATTAATACATTAATACAGAAGAATTGCCATCGACTTTTATCTTTCTTCGTGGCTGAGTGATATGGTCAAAGCCATACAAGTATCCTGGACCAGGGTTCGAAACCTGGCCGGTCAGATACTATAGTCTTTGAGTGATTTCGCCTGGGACTCTGATCCCGAGGCTATTACTTCTCATAAGTGTTATAAGTCATTCAAACAATTGGACGCCTAAAAGGGCAATATAACCCAACCCAAGTTATTTATTACTTTCATTATTCACTCACAAAGACTAATGTGTGAATTTTATTTACTTCGCATGCAGGAGGTTCGGCCTTTAGCCTTAATTTTCTTCATCAGTACCTAAAAAGGATTTTCTTTTTATTTTAAAATTATCCCCAATGGCCATTCTCTAAAATAATACTTATATCAATTTAAAGCATACAAGAAAAATCATCCACAAAAAAGATGAAAACGTGTGAAGGGTACAATACGGGAACCTTTACCTATCAATATTCACTAGCTATAATAGCGAATAACGAGAAAATTCCTTTTCCTATAGAAGAGTACGCCTCCTATACGATGACTTATCTACCACCAGTTCTCAATCATTTGCCAGTATCCCCTCAAACAGTAATATTGCATCTTCAAAGAGTCCAATCACCTGCTGTTTGTGTATTGTAGACATGGTTCACTGAATCGCATTGCAATTAGGTCCTAACCGTGGTAATGCTAATCCCGTGGAACACCATGGGTATTGGAGGAATGGTGGGGCATGTCAGCGAGGATTAAAAATGAAAACACAATGTTAGATTCTATTTGAGGTCAATCAAGTTTTAAATTAATGTGTATCAAATTCATTTTTTTTCTTGGTTAACATCATCATTGTTTAGATATATTCCCAGTATAACACGATGCATGTCTTGTGTTATGGTTTCTATATACATGAAATTTAAATATTGTTTTTTTATGTTAATATACATGTATATATTTCCTTATTTAATGGTTTATTCCTTAATTCTTTATCTTGTTTTCCATACTGGGGTACTTTCTTTGTTGGGACTCAAGTACTTATAACATTCTGCGTTTCCAATGGTCTTGTCAATGTAATATAAGGGGACCGACCACCTGATTTTTTGACGAATATTTTTCAAATCAACGAAAATGAGTAAATTCCCCCAAAGTCATCTTGGGCATCTTTCTATCACGTTGACAAGTTGTACGGTAAGATATTAGGAAACAACGGAGATATAACAAATTTAAACATCCTCACCCTTCGTTTCTTCGAAGTCAGGGCAGTATACCCCGTGGATTTGCTCATTGTCTGTCCACAGGGTTAGTTATTTTCGTTATTATTGACTAAATTTATTTTCAGATTATACTTATTTTATTTATCATACATCTAGCAGTGACGTAATCTACCTTGGGGTCCCTCGGTGTCTGACCTCTCTCGTGCAAGTGAATGCATTGTCACCAAGCACTTCGTGTTTTACCTTTTATTCACGGTTTCATCACATTTTAAAGTAATTCATAACGTGAATTAACATTCATTTGTTACTCTGAGCATCACAATGTGTCAAAGAATGCTGAAACGTAGCCGTTCTTTCAAATATTTGTATGGCTAGCATGGCCAAAAGGCTGGTCAGCAAAGGGAAGATGCCATGACTTGTAAGTGTCTCTGGAGTGTGACTAAATAAAGCCTCTTTCAACACCCACTCTCTCTGCCTTGCCTTCTGTAACAACAACAGAGGTACATGACCTTGTTTACTCGTACCCGATTCCATCAGCATCAGCCAATTTATTCCACAACCTCGTTCCTACTACATCAGCTGATCCGGATGACAACTCCGCTCCGTCTACATCAGCTGATTCCATTGCAAGTGATACAGAGTCTGATACTCCGCCTCTCATACATGCAAGGCTTGCAATTTCTGTTATAGAGGGTTATTTGCGTGAATATGATGATAAAGTTGTTTTATCGCTAACTCAGCTACAGAAAATACCATAAAAATGACGTTGCCAAGTAAAAAATTGCAGAGTAAAGGTAGATTTGGATACGTTGACGAACATTTTGGACACGTAGTAATAAAGTGAAAGAAGTGTACTTCAAGTTATAATGCACCTGCAAAATAAAGTAGATATGAAAGGAAGGAATAAACAGCAATCATAATAATCATAAAACAATCATAATAAATCATAATACTTAGAAGACGTATTAAGATCGCTGGCCAATGGAATAGGTCGTACAGAACTCGCAAAAGCAGTTTTTTTTTCTTTAATTGAGAATGAGCACTGAATACCATCCCGGTAATTTTTGGTATCTAAATTAAGCAACAAAAAGTCGAGCGACTAATGCCTGTTTGAAAGGGGGGATTCCCTACCATGAAAGAAAAGCAAAAATTAAACAAAAATAGAAGTCAGGAAGAATCTCTGGTGAGTGTTAAAATTTTACTTTTATGTATTTTACCCCTTTCATGCATTTCATGCAATGAGTGCCTTATGTTATCCCCGAGAGTGTAAAAATCAGAATTTTACATTTAAAGCTGTTTTCCTTGGTTTCACTTTTTTCCCAATTCAAACGGAGAGAGAGAGAGAGAGAGAGAGAGAGAGAGAGAGAGAGAGAGAGAGAGAGAGAGAGTCCTACGTGCACTATTAATCTCTCTTAGGAGAGGAAAGATGAAAGAAATGGTAAGTGTATTTTGGGCATTTTGAATTTAGATTTACATCCGGTGAGAGTATTGAAAAAAAAAAACGCCAGACACATGTTCCCTTTGATTCTTATTAACAGAGAAATTATAAAAAAAAAGTTCATCTGAGAATATATCATAAAAAATTCCACAGGCACTAATTTAGATTGTCACTTTTAGGTCGATTTGGAATATATTGTTAAGGTTGAACAGTAAATATAAGCCATTCGTTTCATTCAAAAGTATAAGTTGGCATATATTTTGGATAAATTGTGAAAATGTATTAGCACATTCTCCTTTGTTGCCATACCTCATTATCACAACTGAAAGCACATGGAAACTCGTATGGAAAAGCCAAAAAAAAGTCCCAAGAAGTGTTTAGTACAATTGATAGGGTATGGAAGCAAAAAATGGTAAAGAAATCCAATAATAAAGCATAATATAGAGATAGCTAATTACAAACATCAACTGAAATATTCAAGGTAAATAAAAATAAGGAATAATAATCAAACTAACGATGCTTAAGAATATTCTGTTTAACATCAATCAAATAATCGAACGAAATATACTCAAGCAGTCCGTTCAATTTATCAATCTAGAACAAAAGCTCAAAAGTCTAAAGAATGCTCATATATACATAAGGTTATCAGACTAACACAAAAGATAAACATATAAATGACAGCTCTTCAGCCTGGCCCTCTAATCTCGCTCCCCACATTAGCGCACCCACTGATGCCTACGCCCACCTCCTCACGTCGTACCCTGAAGTTTTCCGTCCAGAACTACGTCAAACGGCCACCTTCCCGCCAAGCACAGTATTTATCACCATATTAATTTGGCAGGGCCCACAGTGTTCGCCAGATTCAGGCATTAGGCACCGGATGGTTCAGCAGCTGCTAGACAAACATTCGCCAAAATGGAAGAAAGGGACCTTTGCCAAAAAGTCTCTAGCTCATGGTCATTACCCTTGCACATCGTCCTGAAGAAAGATAGCTCTCTGCGTCCGTGTTTACGATTACAGGTGCTTAAATATGTAGACAGAACCGGATCACTACCCTCTCCCAAACATAGTCGACGTAACCCCCTCCTTGCACAAAGTGAAGATTTTCTCAATGCTTGACCTCCTGAAGGTACATTATCATCAGCCCCTTCGGTACATACACCTTCTATTACTCCGGTTTTGGCCTTCGCAATGCTGGGTCCACTTTTCAACGCCTCATGGATGGCATCGCAGGTGACCTCTCCTTCTGTATATGTTATGTGGACGACATACTTGTGTTCTTATCCTCCAAAGAGGAACACCTTTGTCACCTACACATCTTGCTTGACCTCCCACAACTGAATGACCTTATGGTCTAATACAACAAGTGCACTTTTGGCACTTACAATTTTTCATTCTTAGAGCAGCGTATCACTGTAGAAGGAGTCCACACCCTCCATGAGAAGGTAGCAGCCGTTCAGAACTTCGCCACGCCCTCGACTGTTAAAGTACTGCGAGAATTCTTGGGCATGATCAATTTATATCACAGTATCCTGCCAGCCATTGCTGCCGCTGTTGCCCCCTTCTATGCCTCCCTCAAGGACAAGCCAAAAGACCTGAAGTGGGTTCCTCTTCCAGAAGCGGAGTTCAGTAAAACAAAGAATTCACTATCAACCACTGCTGCTCTCACTTTTTTGTTCCACATTCCTTCTCTCCACCAATACCAGGTACGCTGCTATTGATGCAGTACTTGAAAAGGTGGTCAACGGCTTTCCCTTCCCATTAGCCTTCTTCAGTAGAAAACTGTCCAAGGTGGAATTCAGCTACTCTACCTATGACTGCAAATTTCTGGCAGTTCTTTTGGATGTCTGTCTCTTTCGCCACTTCTTAGAAGGTACTCATTTCGTCATTCACACGGCCTACATGCCTCTGGTGCACGCCTTCACTCGACAGTCCGATGCCTGATCCGCCCGTCAATGTCAACATATCTCTGCTTTGGTTGAATACAATTGTACCTTGCAACTCACCCATTGGAAAATTAATCACATCACCAATTGCCTCTCAAGAAACACATTGGCTGCCATTCTCCTGAGATTGGATTGCAATGAATTGGGAGACGCCCATCGTAAAAATCCAGAAAACCAACATGTAGGACATTCAGCCTATCTCTCCATTGGGAAAACGTCTCCTTCGACAACTCCAACGACACCTTCCACTGAGACATCAGTACTAATAGACCTTGACCGTGGATACCTGCTCCTATATGCCGACAGGTGTTTCATTTCTTTCACAGCCTTCCACATATCTCGCCCCAATCTACTACTCATTTGGCATTGCATTAGTAGGGATGCTAAGGATTGGGTCTGTGCCTGTGCTTCATGCCAAATTTAAAAAGGATATCGACATTCCTCAACCTCAGCATTGTTTTGCCCACATTCACATCGACATAGTAGGTCCCCTACCCACATCACAAGGATATTGTTACCTGTTTGTTGTTAGCGACCGCTCCACTCTTTGGCCTGAAGCCATTCACATGGAAGCTGCAAAGTCTGTCTTATATACACCTGCCTTACTCTCAGGGTGGATAGCGTTATTTGGTATCCCTGAGTTTATTACTTCTGACAGAGGTACCACTTTCATCTCTCATTTGTTGAAATCATTAGCTAGTCTCCTGGAGATCACTCTACATCAGAAAACTGACTACAATTCTGCAGCAAACAGAATGGTTGAACATTTTCATCGCACCCTCAAAGCATCTTAGATTTCCCAATGCAAAGACTCCATCTGGTTTACTGAACTTCCTGGGTCCTCCTGGGACTAAGGCCCTCTCCTAAGGATATCCTGGATGTGTCAAGAGCT
>NC_090750.1:52672959-52680459 GCF_036898095.1 Palaemon carinicauda | reverse complement strand
ACCCACGGATGCCTACGCCCACCTCCTCACGTCGTACCCGGAAGTTTTCCGTCCAGAACTTCGCCAAACGCCCACGGTTCCTGCTAAGCACGGTATTTATCACCATATCAAGACGACGGGACCCCCAGTCTTCGCAAAATTCAGACGTCTGGCACCGGAACGATTGGCAGCCGCCAAACAGACGTTCGCCGAAATGGAGAAAATGGGCCTTTGCCAAAAGGCCTCCCGCCCATGGTCGTCACCCTTACACATCGTTCTGAAGAAAGACGGCTCCCTCCGTCCGTGCGGGGATTACAGGCGCCTGAACATGCAAACAGAACCGGATCACTACCCCCTCCCAAACATTGCCGATGTAACCTCCTACCTGCACAAAGCAAAGGTTTTCTCTACGCTTGACCTCCTGAAGGGGTATTATCAGGTGCCTATGAACCCAGAAGACATCCCCAAGACAGCCATCACCACTCCGATTGGTACATACACCTTCAATTACTCCTGTTTTGGCCTTCGTAATGCTGGGGCAACGTTTCAACGTCTCATGGATGGCATCTTAGGGGACCTCCCTTTCTGTGTATGTTATGTGGACGACATACTTGTGTTCTCCTCCTCAAAAGAGGAACACCTCCGTCACCTGCGCATCGTGCTCGACCGCCTGCAACAAAACGGCCTTGTAGTCCGGTACGACAAGTGTACCTTTGGCGCCAACGAAGTGTCGTTCTTAGGGCACCGTATCACTCCTGAAGGAGTCCATCCCTCCCTGAGAAGGTAGCAGCCGTTCAGAATTTCCCCACGCCCTCGACCGTCAAAGCTCTGCAGGAATTCTTGGGCATGATCAACTATTATCACCGCTTTCTGCCAGCCATTGCCGCCACTCTTGCTCCCCTCTACGCCTCCCTCAAGGGCAAGCCAAAGTACCTGAAGTGGGGTCCCCTTCAAGAAGCGGCCTTCTGCAATGCAAAGAAGGCCCTATCAACTGCTGCAGCTCTCACTTTTCCTATCCCACACGCCCCTCTCCTTCTCTCCACCGATGCCAGCGACGTCGCTATTGGTGCAGTACTCGAGCAGGTAGTCAAAGGCTCGCCCCGCCCATTGGCCTTCTTCAGCAGAAAACTGTCCAAGGCAGAATCGGGTTATTCTACCTTCGATCGAGAATTGCTGGCGGTGCACCTGGCTGTCCGTCACTTTCGCCATTTCTTAGAAGGTACGCCCTTCGTCATTCGCACAGACCACATGCCTCTGGTGCACGCCTTCACTCGACAGTCTGATGCCTGGTCCGCCCGTCAACGCCAACATCTCTCCGCCGTGGCTGAATACAATTGCACCCTCCAATACGTCCCTGGGAAAATGAATCCCATTGCCGATGCCCTGTCAAGAAACACGTTGGCTGCCGTTCAACTGGGATTGGATTACAACGCCCTGGCTGAAGCCCAACGACAGGATCCAGAGTATCAAGCTTGTAGGACATCCTGCACGTCCCTCCGTTGGGAGGATTTTCCCCTCGAAAACTCCAACACCACCCTCCTCTGTGACGTCAGTACTGGTAGACCGCGACCTTGGATTCCTGCTCCCATGCGCCGACAGATGTTTGATTTCATCCACGGCCTTTCACATCCCTCGTGCCGTTCTACTGCACAGCTGCTGAAGGCAAAGTTCATTTGGCACGGCATTTCTAAGGATGCTAAGGATTGGGTCCGTGCCTGTACTTCTTGCCAAACTTCCAAAGTACATCGACACACGGATTCAGGAGTGGGCACCTTTCCTCAACCTCAGCGTCGTTTCGCACACATTCACGTCGACGTTGTAGGCCCCCTACCCACATCACAAGGACATCGTTACCTGTTTACCGTCATCAACCGCTCCACTCGTTGGCCTGAAGCCATTCCCATGGAAACTGCAACGTCCGCCTCATGTACATCTGCCTTACTCTCTGGATGGATTTCAAGATTCGGTATCCCTGAGCATATTACTTCTGACAGGGGAACCACTTTCACCTCTCAATTATGGACGTCATTAGCGAATCTCCTGGGCATCACCCTATCACACAACGGCCAACAACCCCGCTGCCAATGGAATGGTTGAACGTTTTCATCGCACCCTCAAAGCAGCTTTGATGTCCCGCTGCAAGGATTGCAACTGGTTTACTCAGCTTACCTGGGTCCTCCTTGGACTAAGGACCACTCCTAAAGACGCCCTCGACGTCTCGGCAGCCGAAATGGTGTATGGCGACCCGTTGGTCGTCCCTGCCGAGTTTTTTCCTTCTACAACCTCCTCCGACGATCTCCAGCGCATACGTCACGTCGTGGGAAAATTTACTCCGTGCCGCCAGACTTACAAGCCCCCAGCGAAGCATCACATACCAACGGACTTGCACTCTGCAACGCACGTCTTCCTGCGCAACGACACCAGCAAGCCACCGTTAACGCCCCCTTACACGGGACCTTACCTTGTGATCCGAAGCAGTCCGAAAGCATTCCTCCTAAACATTCGGGGCAAAGAAGACTGGGTCTCCATTGATCGTCTAAAACCTGCTTATCTTCTGCCAGATGACCCGCCTACAGTTCGCCTCTCTAGATCAGGGCGCCCTATTTAACATGTACAGTATGTCATTTTTAGGGGGGGAGCCATGTACCAACCGTGTTTCACACAATTGTACATAATTCCTTTTGTATATATTATGGTTGTATCTTCGCTCTTCCCTCGCACTAAAACGAACATGAAAATTCAAGTCTGGTTTTTCCTCTGTGATTTTGTCTGTCTTGTGAACTTGTCATGTCCTGTTGCCTTGAGGTTTTGTATATAAGGAGAGTGTTCCACAACAATAGAACT
This sequence comes from Palaemon carinicauda, assembly GCF_036898095.1. Taxonomy (NCBI): domain Eukaryota; kingdom Metazoa; phylum Arthropoda; class Malacostraca; order Decapoda; family Palaemonidae; genus Palaemon; species Palaemon carinicauda. Next base: position 52,677,636 of record NC_090750.1, on the reverse strand, counting down.
CAGTCGTTTCCAATCTGCCTTTGATTTCTCAACTCCTCTCTCGGCCCGTCACAAGGGCATATAATGAGAATGATCGACTGACATTAAGAATAACACAATAGGTCCCTAGAGATTGCAAGAGAAGCAGGGGAAGGAAGAGAAGACAATGGATTGAAGAACTAGGAAAGTTTTGCGAATGAGGACTGACATAGACAATAAACAGACTCAAGTGGATGGACATACCTGAGGTCTTTGTTCTGCATTGGGCTAATAACGGCTATAGTGATATATATATATATATATATATATATATATATATATATATATATATATATATTATATATACATATATATATATATATATATATATATATATATATATATATATATATATGTACATACACATACGTATAGTTTTTATATGTAGATCCAAATATGTGTATTTATATATAAATAATTTACACACACAAACACGCATATACACACACGCGCACACACGCACACATACATATACATATATATATATATAATCATATATATGCATATATATATATGTATGTGTATAAAATGATATGCATGCATATATATATATATATACATATATATATATATATATATCTATATACTGTATATATATATATATATATATATATATATATATATATATATATCTATATATATATATATATATATATATATATATATATATATATATATATATTTAAGTCATATATACATAGGTATATAATTTTCATATGTAGATCCATTTATGCATATTTATATATAAATACTTTACACACACAATTATACACAAATACACACACAAAGATATACATACACACAAACTCACACACACACACATATATATTTATATATATATATATATATATATATATATATATATATATATATATATATATATATATATATACATATATATATATATATATATATATATATATATATATATATATATATATATATATATATATATATACCATGAAGAGAGACTTATTTCATCCATTTCTACATAACAAATATCTACTGGATATTATAACATTTGAAGTTTCACTGATTTAACTGCCTGATTAGGAAGATCATTCCCAAGCATAGTCACAACTGGAATAAAACTTCTAGAATAATGTGTGGTATTAAGTCTTATAATTCAGACGGTATGGTTTTTATAATTACTGCTTGCTAGTGTTACGAACAGGATTGTACTGTCTGGTTGATCTTAATGCAAAGGATGGACACAGTTATGAAAAATCCTCTGCAACATGCACAAAGAACTAACTGAACGACGGTGCCAGAGATCAGGAATAAAAGAATTAATAGACCGCAAGTCTCGTCCAACAAATTAAGATGATATTCAGCAGCTGAAGAGTAGATAAGAGGTTAATACTCGAAACAAGGCAGAATGAAAGAAATAAAACAGTTCTTCTGAATAGATTGATCACCGAAAATCTCAATAGACTTTCTCAATAAGAGTTTGTGTGCAATTAAAAAAAGAAACAGACCGAATGTTTTAATCAAAAGTAAATTTGCTTACAAAATCACTATAAAATTCTAAGTGTCGTAGAGAGTTAATGAATCATTATCAATACAGAGATGTCGATGATGAGTATCCTGTGTCCTCGACCTACTTACAAGTATAATTTGAGTTTATTCAAGGGTTAAAGTTTATGCGCTAATTTTAGATATTATTATTATTATTACTTACTAAACTACAACCATAGTTGGAAAAGCAAACTGCTATAAGCCCAGGGGCTCCAACAGGAAAATAGCTCAGTGAGGAAAGGAAAAAAAGAAAATAAAATATCTTAAGAAGAATAACAACAATAAATATTTCCTATATAAACTAAAAAAAAAACTTTAACAGGACAAGAGGAAGAGAAATAAGATAGGAGAGAGTGCTCGAGTGTACCCTCAAGCAAGAGAACTCTAACCCAAGACAGTGGAAGGCCATGGTACAGAGGCTATGGCAGTACCCAAGACTAGAGAACAGTGGTTTGATTTTGGAGTCCCCTTCTCCTAGAAGAGCTGCTTACCATAGCTCAAGAGCCTCTTCTACCCTTACCAAGAGGAAAGTGGCTACTGAACAATTACAGTGCAGTAACCCCTTGAGTGAAGAAGAATTGTTAGGTAATCTTTGTTGTCAGGTGTATGAGCACAAAAGAGAATATGTAAAGAATAGGCCAGACTATTCAGTGTGTGCGTAGGCAAAGGGAAAATGAACCGTAACCAGAGAGAAGGATCCAATATAGTACTGTCTGGCCAGTCAAAAGACCCCATAACTCTCTAGCGGAAGTATCTAAACGGGTAGCTGGTGCCCGGGCCAACGGTTCTGCACCCGATCTACATTCTGGAGATAGAAGTGATGATGCAAAGAGAGTACCATCATCTACATTAGTAACGAGCTTGCTTTCCAGGCCAAACCGCCTTTCATGTGTACACAATTTGATAAGTAATAGGCTAAGAATACTACCCTGAGGAACACCAGATATCACATTCCTATACTCGCGATGTGAATTTACGTACTATAATAATGCACATACTGTTCTTCTTGATGTACAGTCACATCTAGTAAAGAGAAAAAAAGATGCATCTCTTGTTATTCTTTTAATTAGAGAAATGTTTCCATTGTAATAGGATGCTAAACTTTCCTGACGTCGGGGATGATGAATGGAGGAGTATTGAATTAAAAGCTTGAGATAGAGATGACTGGCGAAATCTGATCAAGGCCCTTTGCGTCAATAGACATAGGAAGAGATGATGATGATGAATAGAAAGCCACTCACTTAACCACAAATCAGATTATAAAAATTTATTTTGAAAATGCAATTAACAGTATTTTGATAAGTCATTGAAAATTCACAATGTACATAAGAAAGAAAGCTGAAAACATATCTTATAACGCTTAAAATCTAAAAGAAAAAAACAAGACCTGACTAGAAACTTCACACACAACTGAACTATAGGGAAAACTTTTGAAGAAATTGGAAAAGAGTAAACAGAAAAATATATCCATTTTCTTTTCTAATATTAGTATTTACAAATGTTCAATCTAGGAGTAACAAAGGAGCAAATGCCATTACTCACGCAAGTGGTTATTCGTCCTGTTTTGTCTCTTCCATTCTTTTTGAAGGAATAACGAAGACGAAACATTCGGGATAAGAGTTCATTGAACGTTTTCTGTTCCTTGCATTCAATTAACAACTTTCCAAAACTCCTTGAAACTATGTTGATTAAAGGAGCTATTCCCCTTTACAGCCACATCTTACGGGATGGGGGAGACGTCGAGTCTGCTGTCAAAGGTCTTCTCTCTCACTTCGAAAAGAGGATTTTTCCCGTTGTCAGATCCGTCTCGAGTTTATGTAAAGATTTTATCACTTTTTCAGTCATCATAGAAGGCCATTAAATCTACATATGAATTTAATTACGATGTCTCGCGCTAGTATTATCCATGTTAGAGATGAAAAACTAATGTTGGTTGGGGAATGTTCTAAGAAAAGATTGAATAGGGAAAAGTTAGATATCGAATGAGAATGAGAATTAAATGTAATACATTGGATTGTACTTATTTTTATTTGACATGAAGACTTATGTATTACAAAGAAGTGAGGTGATGAAAGTGGAAGAGCTGTAGTAGAAGATAAATAAAAGAGTTTGCCCAGGGTGCCGATATAAAGGAAATACTACAATATCATATTTTCAGATGTTATAAAGGTGATGGTATGCAACGGTACTTGCCTGATATGTAGCACAAGTGGGCTACGAATTCGTAACCAACTGTTGTATCGAGGACGTCTGAGTGATAGTTTAAGGGGAACAGCGTTATCAGTGCATTTTTAGCGGTTCACTGTAAGCATTACTCAATCACCTTGGCAGAGTCCTCTTAATATGAAGCTGTAAACCCTTTTTAGCCTTGTATATGACGACTTTTCTCTATCTTTCCAGCTCACTGTCCAAACTCATAGTGTAAGTGTAGTTTTCCCTATAGTTGCACCTACCTGACCTTGTGTCTAAAGACTAGGTTTAATAAAGACATACCATTGTGAGGGAGGGAAACATGAGCAGAGCCTCTTTTCTATCTTTCTTTTCAAATCTTATCAGCCACTTTGGCTATCCATTAATCAATTTATCTTCCTAAAAGAGTCTAATAAGTTTTCCTTAATTAGAATAATACTCATTTGTAACATATTCATAATAAATGAAGCTATACTTGGATTGGTAAGCTGTTCGTTAACAACATATTTATGGAGTATCTTGAACAAAAGTTTTTATTTACCACAGAGGGAAATTTCTTAAAAGAAAAAGTGTCTAGCATTACGTTCGAATTTATAATTGATTACAGGAATTGTTCACCTATATAAAGAGAATTAAAAGAAATGACAATAAAATAACTCATTTCATGTGTTAGAAATATATATTGTTTATACTCTATTGATTATAATTTACAATAAAATTATTTAAATAACACAAGAATTGTAAACGTTACAACTTAATTTTTCCTTTTAAGTATCCCGATACGTTCAATAGAACTGGAAACTGATCAGATAGGAAAGATTATTTCCTTGAAACACGAAAGTCAATGAAGACTTTTCTTTTCATCTCTTATTATAATTTTCTCTTCCAATATTGTGGACATTTGTTCAGTTCTATTGAGATATTTAATTTCCTCAAAATTTCTCTAACAAA
>NC_090750.1:52665459-52667959 GCF_036898095.1 Palaemon carinicauda | reverse complement strand
ATACATGTATTCCCTTACTTTAGAATCATCCATTGGGTATGTTATTCGATTTTTATCCAACGCAACCATTTTCTCCTTCCTTATTCGTCGTTTTTCTTCTTTTCATGCAAAGTCATTCCTTTTTTTCTTCTTTTTTGTTGGTCAATTCCAAAGATTATCTTCTCTCACCCATATAGCATCTGTGCTTCTGTGAGGGCATATTTCAAATTACTCAATATGGAAATGTCATTCTTTCTCTATATATCCGTCTGTTAAATAACAAATAATTACCAAACTTTGATGTTTGAAAATCCTCTATAAATTCCTTTATTATAAACCGTTCTTGCATAGTGCTGAAAACCCTTTTCCTATACTTTGTTTGTTTGCAGATCTATATTTTTACTTATAGATATTTCATACTTAAAATATAAAAAGACTGTGATGTCCTGCAAGAACGCTTTACAGTTTTCAATGTCTCACAAATAATTCGTAAAACTACATTTCAATTCATCATTGGAATATCTAATTTTTTGTTTTGGTAGATGTCTTGTACTTTAAAGTTTTTCTGAGTCAGAGTTAATGGAATGCTTCTAAATCATTCCCGCTCGACCTTAAATCAAACCAGACATCTCCTCGGGTGAGGCAAATGCCCTGTATGAATGCATTTTATCAAATAGCAAGTATTCTCTGAGAATGTAACAAATGAAGCGATTAGCGTCTTTCTCCTCAATAAGCCTTTCAAGATGGTCTTGCCAGGTGCATGCCTTTTGTTAATCGTCATGTTAACGCTGATATTTACTCACGTCTATGGAGGACTGTTATGGGCCAATATCATACATTTTGGGCAAAATGGTAGAAATTCATATTAGTTCTAAATACATTATACAACTGGTATATCAGAATAATGATGTTGGAAGATAGTATTCGCTTCTATTAATTTTTAAAATTACAGGACAAAACTACAAATGATCTTATCAAGCAAAGATTTTTAAGAAAAAATCTCATATGATGGTCTAATCAATAATACGTAATTTTACTCAAGGACACTTCCATATAATAACATTAAGGAAAAAAGATTATGAATATGCGTTATACAGTGATCTCTTTTAGGTAAATCTTAAAATAACGGAAAAAATACTAGAAAGCAAAACTCCGCCAGGGTTCAATAACTCTAAAATATAGAATTAGGAATATCTTTAGAAATGAAGCCATTTACAGTATTGTTCATTACCAATAGTAGCTAGTTTGCTGAAATATTTAGTGTCATATGTTTCCGTTTTATAAAATCTTCTTGAAAATTAGTTAGTTATAATGAGCAGAATTATATATTTGTTAATAATACTTATGCCTTATGAGGTATATATAATACTTCTTTTTCATATTAACCGAAATTCACTATGAGCCGTGCTATGGATTTTTAGTTATTTCTTATCTACTTTACTACTGTTATCATTATATTAAAGTTTCACTTATAAATAGTGACAGTGTTGATCACGTCTCTTTGTAAGGAAAAAATATTTGAAGATTTTGTTGCTAACTTTTCTCTTAAAATTATACATATGAAATATCAGGCTAATTTATGCTTTTCATTACTTTGTCATTTGTTATTTTCTCTTGAATTATTCTCACTTTTATTTTGACGTGTCAACATTATTTTAAGAAAAAATAAACATTTGCTACAGTTTTAATTGAACCTTTGTTAAGTACTAAACATATAAACGTTTATGGAAATCATGATAATGGAGGACCTATGGGAAGCTTCCTATTAAAATATGTATGTATGCATGTATATGTATATATATATATATATATATATATATATATATATATATATATATATATATATATATATATATATAATTACTTCAAGTTAAAAATGTTTAGCATGTATTCTATGTAATACTCCGGGTGAAGAATAATGTTATTTTTATCTCCCGAAGATATTTCGCCTGAATCCCCAACCCCCACTTAACCCCCACAACCTCTTCCTCTTACTCTTATACAAACAAGGCTTCAGAAAATTATTTTACTGAACGTTCACCGGAGTCCTTTGAAATTGGTCTCGAAGGATTCGTCCTATCAAGACGATAAGATTGGAAGGGCGTCCTTGTTAGTTCTTCTAAATGGGTGGTAAACATTTTTGCAACCATTATCTCTGTCTATCTATCTATCTATCTAAGCATTTTCCTACCAAGCCAATAGTCAGATATGGGAATTCCCTAAAAATGTATATATATGCAAAAGGTTTCGCCGAGAAAGAATTTTAACATTTAAAGAATGGTCTCTGATATTTACATCTCTAGGCTTGCTTTGCTTACCAAATAAATTGGGCGTCTTACTCATGACACTTGTAATTGCTTTAGTGATGTTTGCAATAATTCAAAAGATCACTTTCCTGTTCATAAATGTAGTAACACTTGGCAACTGTAAATCTATAATTTTTTATGATTTTCACTCTCTAGTATAAATGTTTCCTATTTGCTAAAGGAATTCTGATTTTAATGAATTAATGAGCATAGTT
>NC_090750.1:52647959-52660459 GCF_036898095.1 Palaemon carinicauda | reverse complement strand
ATATATATATATATATATATATATATATATATTTCAGAAAAAAGTCTTGTTACTAAGGGTACCCTTTTCCAGCATAAGGAGATCCACAGAGATACATGGACTTCACCTTTTGGCGATTACAAAAGTCAAATAGATCATATAGCAATTAATAATTAATAATTAATCTTGGAAATATCCTGGTCTAGAAAACAGAATTACATATTGTAATCCTTCACTCAAAACTCCTTTTGTTAATACATTTTAAGATTCCAACAACGAGTTAGAGTCTAAACAAATATAAGGGTAATGCTGAAAATGAAGCAAATGGAAGAAACAGTTAGAAAGTCGCACCCCTCCCGGGAAAAATAGCCTAGTGAGGAAAGGAAACAAGGAAATAAATAAATGATGAGGACAAATTAACAATAAATCATTCTACAATCAGTAAACACGTCAAAACAGATATGTCATATAGAAACTATGAAAAGACTTATGTCAGCCTGTTCAACACGAAAACATTTGCTGCAACTTTGAACTTTTGAAGTTCAACAGTTTTCTATGGATTTTCAGTCACCAAAATTCGGAAATTTTGCACGTTGACCCTACCACTAAGGCGAAATGTGGCTTTATTAAAGAACAGTAAACTACTCACAAATGAATCATCATTGCCAAGTTTTCCATTGAACTGATGATAGAAAGTTAGCCGTGCATAATAATCCTCTTCTATCAACTATTGACGTAATTGAATTTTGTAAGCTTTCATATGAGGTTTTGCCCTCAGAAGTATATGCACACTAGACTTTGGGAGCCTGTGTTCTAATGTACTCAAAACTATGTACATGAAACTTTATAAAATTATTTACAGATTATTTCTATCTCAAATTCAAGTAAAGTTATAAATGTTTTAAAGAGCACGTGGACTTTATGGTATACACACACACACACACACACACACACACACACACACACACACACACATATATATATATATATATATATATATATATATATACATACATATGTGTGTGTGAGTGTGTGTGTGTGTGACTACGCGTATGCTCATACCCATGCCTGAATGTTTGAGATATTGATATACCTGGTAAAATGGAAAGAATTGTTGGAGAAATTCTAAAAAAATTCTTTTAGAATATAGTTTCCCTTCATTCCATAAGAAGCTTATACGATCTATTCTTATAGAACAAACCTTATTTTTTCGCTTGAAATCCTACTAGTGCCTCCCCTGTACCTTATACTCAAGGGAGCTATATTGAATTGAAATAGAACCCGCCATCAAAGGACCTTCCGAGCTCATTGAACGATGAATGTGAGAAATGGTCACGCTTGGATACTCTAGAGCTTAATGAATGTAACAGGCTTTAAAGGCAGTGATGCGACCAATACTTCATAATATTCGTTTTTAAATGTTAATTGCGACAATTTTCAAGTACTGCGAGTTATATCTTTACATTTCTTTGGTGATTAGTATACAGTAGATAGCTGAATTACTGCGTTTAATTTTGAAGCAGTAATTTAACTCAAATATTTATATTCTAGAATCTCATACTTACATGAATATTCTCAACATTCTGTAAAAACTTAAATACTTTAAACAGGTCGTGTAACAACAAAGAAAAACAAAAAGAAAAAGCCTTTTGACGTTGGTCTCCCTAAACAAAATTCTTTAACGGAGAGTCCTTCCAGTCTGCTTTATTCATCTTTTTTCAATTTTTGCAACTGCAATTTACAATTGTACAGTTGCATCTAGTTCTCTGCGTCAAAGGTACAAAGGAAAAAGGAAACGAGATTTTCAAGGGTTGCATCAGCGATCTTTAGGTTACCGTTGTTGCAATATCCTTAAATGCTCTTCCCGATTAGAAATACCAGGTATTGCAAAATTCATTAAAGAATTCTGACAATCATACCTAGGACCAAACAATTGAAGCTATTCGTGCGGGAAGGGAGTATTGACATACTTACTAACCTCAGATAGCTTCATTGAGGCATGATTTCAGTTATAACTTACAAACACATAATTAACTTTTTTTAACATTTTCCAATGCTGTACTCTTTATCAATTGTTGTAACATAAGTGTGATGCCTCTGTATTCATTACAATTAGTCAGAACTATTTTGTTTTGCTATTTTCCAAACACTTCTAGCTCCCATTCATCAGATTTTTACTCTTCACACCACATTCTATAAAATAATCTTGTAAGTATTTTGGTGGTCAACCCATTTTCGACCAATATCATCTCAGAAGTTATTGGATTGCATCCAGGGTATTTTCCTCTCTTGAGTTTTTAATGATAGCTACAACTTCAAACAAACTGAATTCATTCATGGGCACATCAAGGTTTTCCTCAGCTATAGGTATATCAATCTAATTACTCCCTTCATATCTCCTATCCATGATCTCATTAAAGTATTCCATCCAACGGTGGCTTTTTTCGTCCTCTGTTATTTTATGAGTATATGCTTCTTCTTCTTCTTCTTCTTCTTCTTCTTCTTCTTCTTCTTCTTCTTCTTCTTCTTCTTCTTCTTCGCCCCCGTAGAGATTTCATTAATAATTCTATGAGCAATTCTTACACCATAGCCACTACCTGAATTCATAGCTTTGTCAGCCTCATATGCTTTCCTGTCTAAACATTTTCTCCAGTCATTTCTGGCTTTTCTTTTGACCTTACTATCAATACTGAAATACTTAGCCTGTTCTACCTTGTAATTATCATTACTTCATCGAAAACTTTCAACAATGAATTTCTCTCTTTTCTCCTTTTTATAATATCCCGAGTTTTACTTGATATCCAAGGCATTCTCCTTGTAACTGCATGTCCCAGAACGTCTTTACCAAATGAATGATAAACGTTCTTAATATCATACCATTCTTCGTTCTTTGTCTGCTCTTCGTCTCCTGAAGTATCTAAGACTGCAAATCGAATCTTTACATCCAATTGAAAATGTTCCTGTGCCCATCTTCTAGAATCAGGTAATCCATACACATTCCTGTTGCGTGCTTTCAGTTTTAATGACAGTTTGACAAAGAAAAGGTGGCGATCACTCAGAATTCCTCTCTTTATTAATTGCTATATGATCTATTTGACTTTTGTAATCGCCAAAAGGTGAAGTCCGTGTATCTCGGTGGATCTCCTTATGCTGGAAAAGGGTACCCTTAGTAACAAGACTATTTTCTGAAAAAAATATATATATAAAATTGCTCCATTTTCATTTGGAACTTCACCACGTCCTCCAATGCTCTTGGCATTCTCTACACCTTGATTATTCCTTTCAACTGTAGCATTCCTTTCAGGTAAGTAGAATTAAGATAGCACCTTGAGTGGAATTCAATTTATATGAAACTTTTTTTTTTTACTTTAAATATTTTCTCTTTGAAGAATACGGTGTTCCACCATTTCTTTATTCAAAAGAAGAGAATTTATCTTTCTTTACAATCTGAATTACCATCTATTGCCAAATTCATTAAACATTTATAGAACTAATAGTATGACAAAACAACTGAAGCCCTACTAGCAATGCAGGAATACGTCACATATTTATTAACATTAGGTAGCTTCATTGAAGTGGGATTTCTATTATATCTTGCAATAGCAGAATATAGCATTTCAATATTTTTCATCCTAAAGCAACAAATTATTTTTCTCATTTGTACCATTTTTGCTTATTTATAGGGAAACGCGAAACTTCTTTATTTGAATCCTTATAAATTCAGAAGCATAAACTGGGTGCTGAAGATTTTTTAAGAATTGCTACATTAGTTTTATATATGTAATTTATTTCACCTTATTCAGATATATTCAGTAATACTTCGGCAGCATTTATTTTATAAACAAACTTTTTTTTCTAGAATTTGTTTTCAGTACAAGGTATTCCGCTAGTATTTATGACTTTCTCATAATTCAAAAGCAAAGAAATTTTCAAAAATTTTAGTTGTTCTGCGAGTGAGGTCCTGAAGATCTACTCAAGGAAGCTTTCCTGACTCGGTGCTCAGCCCAGAGTGCAGCAGCATCAATCAGTAGTTAGCTCAAAAGTGCAATCTCTGCTCACTTAGTTCTAGAAAACAAACATTTTGCAGCGACACCATAGCTCCCGACGAGAGATTACCTTCTCACCTAGCTTTCTGACTGAGAATTTCAGCCAGAACTCCTAGCCTTCTTTGTTGCCAGAGGTACAATCTCACTATGAGTTTCAGCCAGGGATGCAATTGCTCATCCTGTAAGCAGCTCATCAGCTCTTCAACTCTCAACAACCCCATTCCTAAATGCACCAAGCTGTGAGAAAGAAAAATCCAATCATCTATACTCTTTCAAAGATTCCTCACTACCCTGGTCCCAATGTCCTCAGTTGTTTAGACCGTAGTCCTACCAAATAGGAAAGAGGAATCCAAGACAATATCTTCCCTCCCATTCAAGCAAAATTCCACCTACAATTGAATCCGAGGAGAAACTTTTGCGTTCTTTCCTCAAGTTCAAGGCCTCCTCAACTTCCGAAATCTATTCATATGCAGCTACCATAGTCATTGCATATTCAAGACCTTCCATAAACTTCTCAGTTCGTTCAAATCACCAAAAGGACTGAAAAATCAATCAAAAGACTAGGAAAGTGCAACCTTCCTACAAACAATGAGAAAAAAAAATTCTTCAACTTCTCGATCCATATGAAAGACTGAGGATATCAGTCATTTACCACTTTCTTGTAACACGGCCACTTGACCTTATTACATCTCTCAAGTATATTTCACCTGATAAACGCTACAAAAACCTCCCAAATGTGCCCAAAACAAAAGTTATCGTCACTTTCAAGAGGAACGTTCCCTCCAGCTTGAACATTGATATATGGGGAAACTTTCCCATTGAAAACTTCACACCCTAGCCCCTTAGATGTTTCAAGTGCCAGACTCGCAGGGGTGGGGAACCTTTTGTGCATGAAGGCCATCTTACAATTCATCATCCCTCATAAAGGCCGCATAGAAATTTTTTAAAGTTATTTTATCCCTTAAGTAATTTATTAGTAATCTAATAAAAAGAATAGGTTTATAGAAATCGAAGGTATAATATTTTCAAATATTTTGATTTAAGTATGTACTTTTTATACAACATGTATAAAATCAAAAACAGAATTTTCAAATATTTAATTTATGTAAGAAGTTTTCAAAGTAATAATATCGAAAGCATGACATTTTAAATTATTTTAATGAAGAGAGAAGGTTTTTTTGTATTCAAGGAACAAGTAAAGGAATAATAACCTTAAAAAAGTATATATAAGCATCGAGAATGTAAAATATTTCCAATATTCAATAAACAGTAAGCAAGCATGAACTTTTTTTATACATATTAATGACTTCTTTGGGGTTGCTTCTTTTGAGAAAGCATTCCGGTATCAGGCTCTAGCATAGTGGTTCTTAGTCTCAATCAGTCCTCCAAATGCTCATCTGTCAACTGAGTTCTCAGTGAATTCTTGATTTGCGCCAAGTACGAAAATGTGGATTCACAACAGTATGTTGAAGAAAAACAGGAAATTATTCGTCGTGCATGTTCACGATGACAAGGATATTCTATCACGTTTTTCCAAATTTCGACGGGATTTTCTCTCTTATCATAGACTTCAAGATATAATCCTCAGATATTTCAATAAGCTCCATTTGTAACTCTTCAGGAGCCTCTGATACATCAACAAAGTGAAGTTAAAAAGCAAGTTTCAGTGTGATGCTATGCTTTTCAAAATCATTGAATCTTTTATTGTATTCTTCAATCAATGTGTCTAAAACCAACTCATATTCTTTAAAATATCCATAGATATCCTCAGTTTCACTCATTACTTTCGTAAGCTGAGGATTGTTCTTCTGAAAGTTTTGATTGATCCAAAAAGGACTTGAAATGCAAAAGTTTCTTTCTAAATGCCTGATTTTTCTGCCACATAAATACATTTATTTTTGCCTTGCAATGAAGTGCTTAACTCATTTTGTTTTAACATCACATCATATAATAAGGCAACATCTCTGTAAACATTTGGATCTGATAAATCACAATACTTGTTTTCTTTGAAAAAGTCAATAATTTGCCTTTATAAAGAAAAAAATTTGACCAATACTTTCCCTTGCGATAACCAGCGTACTTTTGAGTGATATGGCAAATCTACACTAATTACTTCGCCCTCCATCCATCAGCATGCTTTAAAAATTGACGATGCTTTGAGGCCTTCCCTCGAATATAGTTAATAATGCTAATAATCTTTTGCAAAGTATCATTTAAAGTTACAGATTTTAGACTGAGATTTTGCTGGTGTAAAATACAATGAAAAGAAATCAGTGCATTTGGTTATTAGTTTTTTTCTTATGATGTCCGAAAAATCCTTCATTTTTAGCCATCATAGCTGGAGCACTAACCGTGCACACACTTACCAAATTAGTCAAATTTAGTTCTATTTTATGACATTGCTCTTTGAAGTTGTTACAAATATCTATCCCCCGTGTCCTTACTTTAAAGGTGCCTAAAGCAAGCAATTCTTCATAATCTACAATACTTGTGCTGAATTAGTGGAATCTGTTGATTCATCCAAAGCTACTGCGTAATATATATTATCTTTTTTCTATTATATTTTTCAATTGCTCTGTTACATTACAGGCCAATTCAGGCTGTCGATCTGTGTTAGTCCTTCATAAAAGAGGCACCTCTTTATACTTAAGTTTATCGGGATCTATACATCCTACCACTTCTAAAATACAGTCCTTTATGAGTTCTGCATCACTGAATGGCTTACCTTTTTTTCAAGCAAATATGCAACTTTATAGCTTGCTTCTGTCGTAGCATTTCCTTGTTTTAACATAGACTGGAAAAACTGTTTTTGCTTCTGTTTTCCATTTTTCAGTTCTTGCAGTGCTATTTTTCGAGGGTCACCCTCTAATTTGGCATATTTATTTTCTTTATGAAGAGCACAGTGTTGATGTGCATTTAATTTTTTACCCGTTACAATTGCAGTATCACAAAAGAAAAATGCTACCAATCTCTTGGAGCGACATCACTATACACAGATAACTTTCCTTTTGTGTATTTGCGTGCACTTTGGTGTATGCACACACACACACACACACACACACACACACATATATATATATATATATATATATATATATATATATATATATATATATATATATATATATATATATATATATATATGCGTAAAAATCACAGGAAAACGTGATGCTCAGATGCAGAAGAACCACAGGGAAAATGAAAATACGGAATATACACTTAAGTCCTGACTAGTTTCGTGATACTTCCTCTGAGGAAGTATCACGAAACTAGTCAGGACTTAAGTGTATATTCTGTATTTTCATTTTCCCTGTGGTTCTTCTGCATATATATATATATATATATATATATATATATATATATATATATATATATATATATATATATATTATATATATATATAGATATATATATATATATATATATATATATATATATATATATATATATATATATATAGATAGATATATAATGTGTGTATGTGCCTGGATAAAGATTTTAGACAAAGTGTTCAATGTAAAAAAAAAGAAATATATAGCTTATGTATACACACACACACATACATACATATATATATATATATATATATATATATATATATATATATATATATATATATATATATATATATATATATATATATTAAAAGGTCATAGAAGGCCGCACCTGGTGGTCCAGAAGGCCACATGCGACCTTAAGGCCGCAGGTTCCCCATCCCTGTGCCAGAGCCTTGGGCACCACCGGAATAATTGCCATTGTCCTGCCATCTACAGAAAAAAAAATACACCTATACTGATAAAGAAGGGAAAACAACTCATCCAAGATATCCCAACGGCTCTCTTTTACAACATGTATTTTGAAATTTTCATGTCACGAAAAATGATATGAGCTTTACCAGACATAACAAAAACAAGAGTTTGCTTAATACCATTCTCTCTCTCTCTCTCTCTCTCTCTCTCTCTCTCTCTCTCTCTCTCTCTCTCTCTCTCTCTCTCTCTCTCTCTCTGTTTACCAATACTTTTATATAAATGTTCGTGTGTGTAATAATACGCGTATTCACAAAATGTGTAGCAATATGTATATTCATAAAATCATATAAGTATTCTTATGAAGGTTTACTATTGTTTTGAATCAACAAATGATTAAACTATAATAATTTAGTTGGTTTTTCGTTATTTGAATCCTCAAGACATGATCAACACAATACCTACTACATTACATATGAAGGATTTGTTGGTAACCTTAGAATAGTTGATAATCAATAACTCTTTAACTCTTTCCTTTTAAACAAATATTCACAGGTTGATATTAAAGCCGAAAAGATACAATTGACATTCAAGAGAGATATAGACTGTTATGGAAGCTCTCTGTATGGAATTTTTATCTGAACGAACATTTAAGATAGCTTTTGTTGTGAAAACTGGTGGGCCTAAAAGGCTGTATATGAATATAATCTTCTGTAAATTTGCTTCCCTTCGTTTTTATTTAAAAAAAAAAAAAAAAAAAAAAAAGAAAAAAAAAAAACAGAGTAAGATCTTTCGTATATGATTTTCACATTCTTTTGAATTTGAAATAAACAAGTTATCTGGTGTTCCCAGTAGTTAAAATACGAGTAGCTTTCGAGCAAATACGCAAAATGAGAAAGTTTATCCTGTTTAAGATCGACTTGCTTTAACAAGTATAGAAACTCAATTTACAGGCAGATTACAAAGCTGCAAGTTATATTCACACCTACTGCAAAATACACTTTTTTTTTTTTTTTTTTTGTGAATTCGGGATATAGATAAAAATATATCACTCCCCCACTCCAAATACAGATATGAAAAAACTTCCCCCAACCAACAATGCATAAAAAACATTCAAACTCGCCAAATATCAGCAAGGAGTATTTCCCAGTAAAATTAAAAGTCCATGGATCCTCGGAAGGACAAAAACACATGTAAAAATTCACATTCACCAGAAATTCTGGTATCCCCTGAATACCTGTACAGTATTTTCTATAGCCGAGGGTTGTTGAAGCGCCAAAAATGGTCGTCACAGTGGGATAACTTCAGCTACGATGCAAAATGCGGAGAGTGACTGAGACTCCTTTGTTCATTCTACAGTGCACAAAGGAGGGGAAACTCCCAACACTTGCTCTGCTAAACCTTGCTTGCCCTTGTTAAATGATTACTGCAAAAAGAGGATCTCTCCCGGGAGGGGTGCGACTTTCGAACTGTTTCTTCCATTTGCTTCATTTGCAGCATTACCCTTTTATTTGTTAGACTCTAACTCGTTGTTGGAATCTTATAATGCATTAACAAAATGAGTTTTGAGTGAAGGATTACAATATGTAATTCCGTTTTGTAAACCAGGATATTTCCAAGATCAATTATCTATCAAAACTAAGAGAGAGAGAGAGAGAGAGAGAGAGAGAGGAGAGAGAGAGAGAGAGAGAGAGAGAGAGAGATTTCATCAGGTTTAAACATTAATCTCTTTAAAAATCAATTACATGCATTTTTAAAAAGAGCATAAAAGCACTAACTCCCATCAAGAATAACCCTTATATATACATATATATATATATATATATATATATATATATATATATATATATATATATATATATATATATATATATATATATACACACACATATATATATATATATATATATATATATATATATATATATATATATATATATATATATAAATCATACATACATATACCAAAGGCACTTCCCCCAATTTTGGGGGGTAGCCGACATCAACAATGAAACAAAACAAAAAAGGGGACCTCTACTCTCTACGTTCCTTCAGCCTAACCAGGGACTCAACCGAGTTCAGCTGGTACTGCTAGGGTGCCACAGCCCAACCTCCCACATTATCCACCACAGATGAAGCTTCATAATACTGAATCCCCTACTGCTGCTACCTCCGCGGTCATCTAAGGCACCGAAGGAAGCAGCAGGGCCTACCGGAACTGCGTCACAATCGCTCGCCATTCATTCCTATTTTTAGCACACACTCTTGCCTCTCTCACATCTATCCTCCTATCACCCAGAGCTTTCTTCACACCATCCATCCACCCAAACCTTGGCCTTCCTCTTGTACTTCTCCCATCAACTCTTGCATTCATCGCCTTCTTTAGCAGACAACCATTTTCCATTCTCTCAACATGGCCAAACCACCTCAACACATTCATATCCACTCTAGCCGCTAACTCATTTCTTACAACCGTTCTCTCCCTCACCACTTCGTTCCTAACCCTATCTACTCGAGATACACCAGCCATACTCCTTAGACACTTCATCTCAAAAACATTCAATTTCTGTCTCTCCATCACTTTCATTCCCCACAACTCCGATCCATACATCACAGTTGGTACAATCACTTTCTCATATAGAACTCTCTTTACATTCATGCCCAACCCTCTATTCTTTACTACTCCCTTAACTTCCCCCAACACTTTGCAACCTTCATTCACTCTCTGACGTACATCTGCTTCCACTCCACCATTTGCTGCAACAACAGACCCCAAGTACTTAAACTGATCCACCTCCTCAAGTAACTCTCCATTCAACATGACATTCAACCTTGCACCATCTTCCCTTCTCGTACATCTCATAACCTTACTCTTACCACCATTAACTCTCAACTTCCTTCTCTCACACACCCTTCCAAATTCTGTCACTAGTCGGTCAAGCTTCTCTTCTGTGTCTGCTACCAGTACAGTATCATCCGCAAACAACAACTGATTTACCTCCCATTCATGGTCATTCTTGCCTACCAGTTTTAATCCACGTCCAAGCACTCGAGCATTCACCTCTCTCACCACTCCATCAACATACAAGTTAAACAACCACGGCGACATCACACATCCCTGTCTCAGCCCCACTCTCACCGGAAACCAATCATTCACTTCATTTCCTATTCTAACACATGCTTTACTACCTTTGTAGAAACTTTTCACTGCTTGCAACAACCTTCCACCAACTCCATATAACCTCATCACATTCTACATTGCTTCCCTATCAACTCTATCATATGCTTTCTCCAGATCCATAAACGCAACATACACTTCCTTACCTTTTGCTAAATAGTTCTCGCATATCTGCCTAACTGTAAAAATCTGATTCATACAACCCCTACCTCTTCTAAAACCACCCTGTACTTCCAAGATATATATATATTTATATATATATATATATATATATATATATATATATATATATATATATATATATATATGTATAATGTATACATATATATATATATATATATATATATATATATATATATATATATATATATATATATATACACACACACACACACACATATATATATATATATATATATATATATATATATATATATATATATATATATATATATATATATATATATATATATATATATGTATATATGAATGTATATGGTTAATTTTTGGAAAATCTAGAGTGAAGTAATTCAGGAATTTCGTCGGAAAAATATTGTTCTTGAGTGGTTTCACTCAGTATTGATGCTCTCCGAAAAAAAAAAATCCCTCACAAGGTCCAAAATAATTCATGCTCAAAGAACAAAGCATCCACCGAAAAATAAAGAAAATCCAGTCAATAGATACGCGGATAAAAAATCTAGTCTAATCTCATGATGTTAACGAGAAATTAATTGTCCTGAAGGCAATTGCTCATCTATTACATTGTTCTGTTTAACTTTCAGGGACAGAATGTTCTTAGACACACTTAACATTTTTTTGCTGATGTTTTTGATAAAAGGAAATATAATATATGCATTTTGTATAGCATTAATATGAGTTATCACTAATTTCATGTTTAATATGTTTGATAAAAGACTACGGTAAAGATATATCTTCTGCTGGTTTATACATGTGATTTCGATATTTTTGTCAGTAAGATTATGTGATTTCGAAATTTTTATTAGTAAGATTATTCATCTAACTCACCTTTTATTTATTCTAATCAATTAAATCTTTATTTTCTTAGAAAGTATATCATTAAACATTGCGATCTATATCTTACGGGGACGAATTTTCTTGGACCGAATTTTCCTGATTTCTCTTGTCATATGTCTGATGGAATGAAATGTCATAAATATTTTTTTTGCAGTCATATACATTGTTTTAATTTTTTTAATTTTTATCAGTAAAATCCTTCATCTATTTTGTTTTGCATTGTTTCTGGGACTTTATATTCAAAGAGCAAATTATCAGGTCACCGTAGATGTCATTATCAAGTGAGCTAAAAGTAAATTTATAAATTTTTCTATAGATCGTTCAACTATAGATATTTTATAGAAATTTGTTTTACATATATGTAGTTCACTCTTAGGAAAAGAAAGGGATGAAAATTTCGTGTTATTGCTATGGGTTAGTTTTATTCAACTTAGATTTCTGTTTTGTAACATACCTTTGAACTTTGTTTGGAAATATATATACACTGTGTATATATATATATATATATATATATAT
>NC_090750.1:52637959-52645459 GCF_036898095.1 Palaemon carinicauda | reverse complement strand
CAACTACCAACAATTACAAACATTTCCCCATTGCGAAGGCAAATTATATTGTATAAGCGAAAGCTAGAAATTCATGATAAATTACTCTAAGGTATAGTGTATTTTATCGACAAAAATAACCATAATCCTATGAAAAAATTGAAAGACCACAATCTTTAGCAAAACAAATATATATATATATATATATATATATATATATATATATATATATATATATATATATATATATATATATATATATATATATATATATAACCGTAATCCTATGAAAAAATTGAAAGACTACAATCTTTAGCAAAACAAATATAAATATATATATATATATATATATATATATATATATATATATATACATACTGTACATATGTGTATATATATATACATATATATACATATCATATACATATATATATATATATATATATATATATATATATATATATATAGATAGATAGATAGATAAATAGATAGGTAGATATTTATTTACGGTATTTTGGAGGAATAATAAAAAAAAAGAGCAGCTTTTTCACTATGATAAAAAAATAGCAAAGCCTATGAATCTCAATGAGGTGTGTTACTGGTAAAAATAAGGCTGCTATTAACAAGCCTACGGGAACCCACACACCTCAACCATATATCATAGCTTAAGCCCCCCTGACACTTGCACGCATTTCTGGCACGCACTGGCATGCAAAATGCTTGCCAGTGCGTGTCACTTTTGTGGCACGCACTGGGAGGTTCCCGCACTGTTCACGACAAGTTCACGACACGTTCAAGCATAGTTCACGACAAGTTCACGCCACGTTCACTCATCTTTTCGCATCTTTCCGCATCGTTCACGCATTGTTCACGCCAGTTCACGACTTGGCCAAATCATATATAAAGACGGGGCTTCCTATATGATTTTTATCAAAAGCGTATTCTTGTGCTAATCTTTGATTAATATCCCCTGTATTAATGTGTGGGTTACCTTTATAGACATTTGTAACAATTATACTTCTATTTAGTATATATTTATTATTTAATTATTATTATAGGTAATTAGCTGGTTTGAATAATTTTTAAGCTTTATAATTTACTGGAAAAATAATATTTTATGGCAGTTATATGCTGATCAGATATTTGGAACCCACTTTACATTATCTTAGAATTTAATTGAAGGATGACTATACCAATCATTAGTTTTGTTGTATCGTTTGTGAACTAATATCATTGAAACTGAGGCAGAAAAGATATTATCTCTAAAAATATTAGGTTGGTTAGGTGCCCTGTGAGCATTGAAGTCTCTCGCCAGGGTAAATTTCTTTAGTCGCCCTTACTTAAATGGCAGTTGTGAACTTTTTTACAGTTTTGTAACTTTTCCTGTTTGTTACATATATATATATATATATATATATATATATATATATATATATATATATATATATATATATATATATATATATATGTTTGTGTGTGTGTATACACATTCAATAAACCACAAGCAAAATGAAGAAATTACACCTGCTCATGAAGGGATTAAAGAACTTCTGTCCTCTTTTTGTGCTATAAAATCAATAATTCTCTCTCTCTCTCTCTCTCTCTCTCTCTCTCTCTCTCTCTCTCTCTCTCTCTCTCTCTCTCTCTCCCCGAGGGATAAAAGAGTGCAGGGGGTAAAAGTTAGTGAAAAATCAAGTGCAAATTCCTTAGATTCGCGCCTAGGGCTATGTTACTGTAGGTGTGAATAACAATTTTGCTGATAGACTTACTCAAAGGGTAAAGTTGTAGATTGTGTAGGAGAATAAAGGAAAACTTTTTAATATATTATAAAGAGCGGAATAGATGAATTTGAAATGTATTTATTTAATGGTGTATCTGTATAGGCCTACAGCTGTAGTAGGCCTACAGTGTCCATATCTCTGTATTTGAATTGTCTCTTTATGTAACCTATTATGTTTTGTGATTTCTTTTCAGCTTTTATGCTCTGTTTGGTGAACTTCAAATCCTTGCTGATAATAATACCAAGAGAGAGAGAGAGAGAGAGAGAGAGAGAGAGAGAGAGAGAGAGAGAGAGTAAGAGAGAGAGAGAGCTATCAGTTTTTATGTTCCCTAGTCTATGATACATCAAAATATTGAAGCTTATTCTCTCTCTCTCTCTCTCTCTCTCTCTCTCTCTCTCTCTCTCTCTCTCTCTCTCTCTCTCTCTCTCTCTCTCTCTCTCTCTCTCTCTCTCTCTCTCTCTCTCTCTCTCAATTAAATAAGGAAAGGGGAGAGGTGAAAGAATATATTGTCATTATACAGATTTTTTCTTTGATGTTTATGAGGAAGTAGGGATAAATCCATTGATTTAATTGCCACGCACTGGCACGCATCCTCCCGCATCGTCCCTCAGTAGGGATAAATCCATTGATTTAATTGCCACACATCCTCCCGCATCGTCCCGCACTGTTCACTCCAGTTCACTCCAGTTCCCGCATCGTTCACGACAAGTTCACGCCAATTTTGTCGTGACAATGCGTGCCACAAATTTTGAACATTTCAAAATTCTCGGCACGCATGGCACGCATCGGCACGCATCGTTCACGTCAAGTTCACGCCAGTTCCCGCATCGTTCACGCCAGTTCACGACACAAAGCGTGCCATTGCGTGCCACAAATGCGTGCAAGTGTCAGGGGGGGCTTTACGAGGATAGTGAGGGTTCGGACACAACTGAAAACAATCATGCCTGAGCAAGGATCGAACTCTGAACGCATGGAATGCGGAACAAGGAGGTATCCAATAGATTACCAAGAGACTAAATGTTGCAGTCGATGAAGCACCTCTTCGGTAATTGATACATGGATCTCTGTATCGCTTAACTGAAAGTTGAAGAATGAACAACGTAAACGGTTATTGGTTTCTTGAATGCCTACTAATGCCTACTGTTTATGGATAAAAAATAGAAGAATATTTCTTCATTAAGGCAGAATCCCATTAAATACTCTACAGTAATGGCTGAAGCGAGGACATAAATGATGCTTCATCTTTAACATTTTTCAATGTAGTCTGGGAGTGGAAATTTATATGGATGCTTTTTATTCTAATATTTTGATTAAGTAGACTATATAATATTTTATATGCCGTATAATCTCTCTCTCTCTCTCTCTCTCTCTGTCTCTCTCTCTTTAAAGTGTACGAGTGTGTGTGAAATACGTGTGGTACACTGGATTAGAACTTAAAATATGAATGTGTGTTATTGGAATACGTCCAAATAATTCCCGCTGGAACTTGAATCAAACCAGAGATCTATTCTCATGAGGCAAATGTTCTGTAAAATGCATATTATCAAATTATCAAATAAGAGTTTTTCTTTGAGAATGTAACATATAAAGGGATCTCTCTCTCTCTCTCTCTCTCTCTCTCTCTCTCTCTCTCTCTCTCTCTCTCTCTCTCTCTCATTAAGCCTTTCAAGATTTTTCTTGCCAGCTCCATGCCTTTAGTAAATTGCTTTGGTCACACTGGGGCCACTGCTAGTAGTTTTGAGCCAGAATCATACATTTCTGGGGCAATGGAAGAGACTTAAATAAGTCCTAAATATATTATACAACTGGCTTGCCAGAGTAACAATGAAGGAATATAGTATGCATTCGCCACTTTCAAAGTATATTTACGTTCATTTCTATTATCAAAGGACAAAAATATATTAGATTTTCTCAAAAATTCAAAATATGTTGAAATGATTGTCTAATTAGCACTGCAGTTTTATCTAAGGACACTTGCATGTAATAGCATACTGAAGAAAAATGAATGTTATAAAAGGATCATCTTTTATGTAGAATGTAGAATAACGGGAAAATATTAGAATACAATACAGTGTCTGTTTTCATTAATAGGAAAACAGAATTTTAGATAGTTTGCTGAAATATTTAGTGGCATTTGCAGTTAATATTCATGTTTCATAAGATCTACTGGAAAAAGGGCTAGTTATTATGAACAAGATTGTGTATTTGTTAGTATTACACATCTTTGTCATCGAGCAAATAACCACACAAATACGGATTTACTAATCTGCGAATATGTTTACGGGCAATTGCCTTTTTATCACCTTCTGGGAGATTGGCACTCCGGGTAGCAAACGAATCGCAATCCCGAAAAATGCGAATTGCAAAACTAAGAACGAATTCACCTTCCCATATTTTGGGTTTGTAATTTTCTTTTAGGTCTCCCTTTCTAGCATCATTCAAGGAATACTTCTCAATTAAACGTCGTTTTATTTCAATACAACCTCTTAAACTTTCTTGTGGCCAACACATTACCTCCATTGCCGGAGCATCTTTCAGCAATCTAATTACTTGAATCGCTTTTTCTCTTTCCGACCACCCATATGTAGCTACTTCAAAGTCTCTCAAAAACACTTCAATTGATTGAAAACCTTCTTTAGGCCTTTGATCGTCGAAAGGCCTAACCCTTGCCTGAAGTTCTGGCAACTTTCGAACTACAATTTGCGTATCTTCACTCGGCTGTGCATGTGTACTTTCACTTGTGTGCGTTTGAACTTCGTTCATGTACGTCGGATATGCTGTGGTTGCTCGCCGCTCCTGTTCTCGTTCCACCACCAATCTGTTAATTAACTTTTCCAACTGTTCTAACTTATTTTCCAATTCTTGCGTTCTAATTTCCTGTCTATTTTCTTCATCGGGAATGCTATATCCCACTGCTCCTTCATTCTCATCTCCTGCAGCAGCAGTGCCTGCTATGTTAGTCCTTGTGTATCTCAGCATCTTGAACTTTTATTTCACTGGCTCAAAGAACAACTTCACTCTCAGCATACACAAACAGATGTATTTTTTACACCTGACAACAATATGACCCGTGCAGACGGATAAAGAGACGTCGGCATATGGGTTTTCTTCATTTATTACAAAAGCTTCGTTCGTAAGTGCACTATACACAACTACCCTCTCAGGTGAGGGACTTGTCAACGTAAGTGCTCACTGGCAACTAAAACTCCCTTCGTTACCAAAATGCAACCATTGCAAAACATGCTGATACATGGGTTTTTGTGGAATACTCATGAATATTGAGTTCATTTACCTTGACGAATAACACACACCTAAATACATGAATTAGGACAGACATATATATATATATATATATATATATATATATATATATATATATATATATATATATATATATATATATATATACGTATATATATCTATCTATCTATCTATCTATCTATATATATATATATATATATATATATATATATATATATATATATATATATATATATATACGTATATATATCTATCTATCTATCTATCTATATATATACGTATATATATATATATATATATATATATATATATATATATATATATATATATATATATATATATATATATATATATATATATATACATATATGTGTAGATATGTAAGCAAGTGCTGAATCTTCAAATATTTTACCTATAAAACAAAATCTTTAAAGAGGTAATGAACATTTATGAAATAATGAGAATCCTTAGCATGCATTACCCTAATGAATAAATTTCTCTGTGCAACAGCCATTGAACATTTACGAGGAAAATTCCAGACGTCATTAAGAGCGTCTTAAACTTTTAATTTTCTGCTCAATAAATAATCGTCCTCTTTCATTTTATTATTTTCTTTATCGATATAAAAAAAAAAGTTTATTTTTTGGGAAATTGATGACAGATTTGTTTACATGGAATTTGAAAATGTATATCATGTGTAATTGCCTTCAGTAGACCTCGCATAGATACCATTAAATGACTTGTATAGGTCCACCAACTTTTCATCCTCTCCATTTTTTCTTTCCGCTTAGCTGTCCAACTTCTTGTGTTTCTACACAAGATCTACATTTTGTCACTTTAGACCAAATCAATCGGGTCGAATAATAATAATAATAATAATAATAATAATAATAATCACAAAAAATAGATCGCTGGTTACGTAAGACACCTCCGTTTGGTCCTGAATTCGAGCCCTACTCAGGTTTTATAGAATCCACTGAAACACAACCCTACTGCCCTGTGAGCGAGGGATTGGACTGATTCCAATTGCATTTGTACCTTTCCAAAATATTCTACTTGATTGAAGATTTCCACCCCATGCAAATGTTAACCTTATAAATAACATTAGAGATATCACCTTGAACAAGTCTAGTCCATAAAGTAATTCACCGAGGTTGCGAGATTAACCTGATTAAACTTTTCTCTAATATTCTCCAAGTAATGAATATCCATTAGGCTAAAGCACTAATGTTACTAGATATTAGAGTTAATTTATGGCAAAGACATCTCAAGTTCACTGGAAAATATCGTGATATCGATAATAAAGATATTACTTTAGAGTATTCTTGAGTTTGTTTTCTAGACCAAACCACCTACCATATGTAAATGATATGCAAATTAATGAGCCAAAAACACTATCCTGAAGAACACCAGATATCACATTCCTATAGTCATTATGGTGCCCATCAGTAACAGCTCTTAGTAATCTGTTACTTAAAAATTCAATAATAACGTTAAGAAGAGACCCAACCACTCCCAACTGTCGAGTTTGAAAACTAGGACCTTATGACTACTACGGTCAAAGAAAGCACTGAATTCAAGGCCAACAATAAGAACCTCCTGACCACAATCAAGACAACATTGGAAATTGTAATGAGGGTATCACATTCTCAAGGCCTTTTCGAAACCCAAATTGCAAACTACCAAGCAGATTATTACTTTCAGCATTCATATTTTGACGTTTTCCCAAGCTTGAGGTAATATGGGAGTTATAGAAATTGGACGATAATCAATCGCGCTGGAGCTACCGCAAAAAGAAAAAAAAATATGCTATATTTCTATTAACTACTGTAACAACACAAGTTTTAAATCTGGGTTGTTCTTACTAAGTGGAAATTCAATAAACCATGAATATGAATTTCCATCAAAGGGTCACATTCTAGGTGTGAGATGAATAATTTTGAAAGCACACACTTTTCAACAGACTCAAAAAACTCCTCTTTCCTGGTCTAATAAATATGAAGTAAAAAAAAAATTGATGAGTTTAGACAGGACATATGAAATAGAATCCTGATGGTGATTCAGTTCCGAGATGAAATGAAAGGAGAGAAAATGTTATGAAGAAATATTTAACTCTTGGAAATAAGCAGCTTTGTTTGGAGACTCCAAATGCGTGCATTCAGTACAGGAAATAATGAGGGGATATTTTCTTTGACATTATATGTTAATAAGATGTTTCATGAGAACTAAGACCAGATTTCAGAGGAAAAAGTAAAATGGAATTAATATGGACGTAACTCAAAATTTAATATAAGCAAGAAACGAATCCTTAAAAAGGGAGAATATTTTTCTAGTGGAACAAAGATTTCAGTGGTTTTTCCAGTAAAAAAGGCAGATGAATTATAGATCAAACACAGGTAAGACTATAGGAATTATATTCATAATTAATATAAGTTTTGCTATCAGCTGTAGAGAATGTAAATAGCTTTCAAATATAGGA
>NC_090750.1:52630459-52635459 GCF_036898095.1 Palaemon carinicauda | reverse complement strand
ACTTATATTACTTAGAAAATGTGATGATGATGTTATCGGTTTTGTTTAATGAAAAAATTGCATTATGAAACAATTAAGTTAATTAAACTAAGCGTGTCAAATAACGTTTTCTCTTTCAATGGAAATTTTTACAAACAGAAATTTGGTTGTAGTATGGGCAGCCCGTTATCTCCAATTTTAGCTAACCTCTACATGGAATACTTTGAAACAGAAATTTTAACAACAATTAAACCTACGAACATGGTTTGGCAACGCTATGTTGATGACATTTTCACATATTGGGATGATAGGTGGGGAGATTTCAATATATTTTTCAATAATCTAAATTCCCTAGTCCCTAGCATAAAATTTAAAACTGAATGGGAAAAAGATGGAAAATTAGCTTTTTTGGACATACTAATTATAAGGGAAACGACGGGGTATAATTTCACTGTGTATAGAAAACCAACTTTCTCTATTTCCTACATTCATTTCTTTAGTTATCACGACATTTCTGTAAAAATTGGAGTAGCTTGCAATCTATTTCTTAGAGGTTTGAGAATCTGTTCCCCAGCCTACCTAAATAAAGAATTTGAAATCATCCGTAAACAACTCGCCCAGCTATTCTACCCGACGTATGTCATAGAAAAGGCCATCAACAAAGCCAACACGATATATTATAAAGATCATGACGTTACTAACCAAAGAGATTTTAAAAATAAGATAAAACTCCCATATATAGAAGGTATTAAAAATATAACAAATCATATCAAAACTGAGAACCCCTTTGTTTTTTTCATATCCAAAGACCATAGGAAGCGCCCTTATTAATGTTTATCAAAATAAAAGAGAAATAGAAGCCGGTGTTTACAAAATACCATGTAGGGACTGTGAAAAAGTGTACGTTGGGCAAACTGGCCGTTCGCTATCTCAAAGATTATCCGAACACAAAAGATCTGTTAGATATGGGTATGAAAACTCGGGGATTTTCATTCACCTTAGGGATTTAGGGCACCAGATTAACTGGAGTGAGTCGTCTTTGCTTTTTAAGAGTACCTGTCCGTACAGAAGGAAAATCCTGGAATCAGCCATCATAAATCAATCAAACACAATAAACCTATCTGGGGGCCAATGGAAAGCTGACACAGTGGACAATACTCTTCTCAACCCTATCATTAAGAAGATAATCCACGGAGACCGACCACCAGACATGCATCAGAGGTCAAGACTTCCTCCAAGCGGCTCAACAATAAGAACACGCACCTGGATGTAATTAAATTTGGCTAATCCTTCCAGCAATTATAACAACTATAGAACAATTGTACACACCCTTTTGCTTTCATATATAAACCGTCACTCTCCACTGTATTCCTTACTTTTACTCTACATCCTGAAGAGGGTCGATGTTTATTGACCGAAATATAGTGTGATTTATTCATATTTCCTGTGTTTCTTTTATGGGCGTTTTTGAAAAAACACATATATATATATATATATATATATATATATATATATATATATATATATATATATATATATATATATATATATATATATATATATAGTATGTCCTCGCATCCCTAACTGCTTACTTTTATGACACTAGGGATGGCTATTTACATACATCTCTAAAGAATTTCTTTTCTGTCCAAATAAACTCTAACTCCTATTCCAAAGGGGTCCATATTGGATGGCTACAATCTCAACGACATTTTTATTTTCAACTGGATTTTACGCAAGATCTCTCGTGAAGTGAAATTTTTTTCCCCTAACAGTCGATAAAAACCAATCTCAAATTTTTACGGTAAATAATTTTCTTTGTTTTGTCGATTCTAAACATTTGATTAAAATGATGATGACCGTGATTCCCATGAAAGCAGATTTGTTGGACAGGAACTTACGGTCTATAAAGTTCTTATTCCTGATCTAGATATTAATCTCTGGAACCGTCGCTCAATTATTCCATTATGCATGTGGCATAAGATTTTTTATGTCTGACCATCCTTTACATTCAGATCTTCCCGGACAGTTCTATCCTGTTCATAATACTAGGCACGCAGTTAACTCTAATAGTTAGGCCTTCTCCCTCATGAGGCTCAATATTACACAGTATTCAAGAAGTTTTTATTACAGTTGTGACCAAGTTGTGGAATGGTCTTCCTAATTGGGTAGTTGAATCAGTAGAACTTCAAAAGTTTAAAGTCGAAGCAAAGATATTTAAGATGAACAGGCTGCTGACATAAGTTTTTTTTTAAAGTATATTTATGATATATCTGTTTTGGTGTTGTTATTGGTTTTGAAATATTTAATTTTAATGGTTCATTATTTCTCATGCCGATTATTTATTTTCTTATTTCCTTTCCTCTCTCGGCTATTTTACCCTATTGGAGCCCTTGGGCTTATAGTCTCTTGCTTTTCCAACTAGGGTTGTAGCTTAGCTAATAATAATAATTATAATAATAATAATAATAATAATAATAATAATAATAATAATAATAATAATACCGTAGTCAAAATTCAGTAATTACAACTTACACACTGACGATTGCTTTCCCAGTATAGAAAGTGCGTGGGGCTCACTGACATATGAGAGCGTAGGTGGACATTTATATAATCGTACAAGGAATTAACCCAGAAGATCCAAACGCTGTGTCGGATTACTCATGATATTCATGATATTCCAACGCACAATTTTCCAGGAGTATCACGTGACCTTTCTCTTTACTCACAAATTAACATCTCCAGAGTAAACACATCAGGGTTCTTGGATGGTTCGTCCGTACATTTGATCTCTCCAAATAGAAACTCCATAAAGCTGCTTCTGTTTAATCTCTCGAGAGAACAGAATCCTAAATCCGTGTCTTTGTAAATACTAACCACATTTAAGCAAAATCTATAAATAGCAAGTTGTGTTAATTCACGATTTCTTTTCAATATGAGTATTTTATTTCATACATTCTGTGTCAAAAGATTTATTTCTTCTTCCGAATTCAAATACATAGTTCTAACGTTTCAATCACTATTGATAAAATATATTCAATGATCTTCATTAACGTAACTTGCAATTTAGGTACAATGAAATTTAAAGATTAACTGCTTAAATTAAATCAAGGTTAGAATTGAATAGAGGTCATTATATAAAAAACAATACAAAGACTGTGTTGATTTAAACATGCTTGTCATATCATTGAAAAAAAAAATTGAAATAGGTAAAGAAATGATAGAATAAAAATAGTATTTGCCTTACAAGGAAGGACTTCGTACATTCAAAAGGTGCACTTTGATGTCACTGATCACGGCTACTCGAAGGGTCTCCTGATGTCTCATGTAATTAGTCTACAATATAATTTGTGTGTGTGTGTGTGTGTGTGTGTGTGTGTGTGTGTGTGTGTGTGTGTGTGTGTGATTTGCTGCAGACAACAGAATACATCAATGCTCTTTTGGAAATTCTGAGAATTTTCATGGATCGAAAAATGTTACATAATTCATACACATACTGTGTTATGCGTAAGCGGTTTTTTATATTAGTTTCATATAAATCTAGAGCAGGGAAAAGTTATCGCATACAAATTACTGCCCATTTGGTCAGCCTCACTTTTTCCTGGTAGTATCTGTATTAAAGACAAACTATTAAAAGCACATCCTTAATTTATCGTTTTATAACAGCCTAAAATTATATTTAATTAGGATTAAAATCATCGATAAGATACGTTAATGAATATGTAAATACCGCTGTTGCTTCTTCCAAATTCCTGTCTATATCTATGACTCATTGTCAGACGGAAAAGTAAAATCTTTTCTTTGGTTTTTGTCGTATTGGAAGACTGGCAACGTCCACTATGAGTGTGAGCGCAACCCGATTTTGTTTTCATTTAGGTTCATCAGCAACAAACTTGTACAAATTTTGGTCGTAGTATTTATGCTGACAATAAAACGAATATTATACCCTTCAATGCAGGTGATCTTCATTTAATTTCGTGCACAAAAAACATTACATAAAGCTAAAATAGTTATTTTAGTAATTATCTCAAAGAAAGAAATATAACACAGCAGGTGTTAATCTGATAATATATACTTCAGCTTAACTGTAATTGAAACTGCAAAAATAAGAGTTCCAAATCTTCACGAAAATACAACATTTTAAAATCAGAATTCCTACTTATTCAACAGTGCAATTCTGCAATGGAAGCAAACCCTTTGCACTTGCCTTTATATGAGGTGAGCATACAAAACAGAAACAGAAAACTGTTAAAATAACGCTGGGAACCCTAATTGTCCATCCGGTGTGGTGCAGTAATGGCATTGATTTTGTTCGCTGCATTCTGTTGATATATCTCATTTCAAAACAACCCAACGACCGCCTCTGTTATATATATTTTCAGAGAGAGAGAGAGAGAGAGAGAGAGAGAGAGAGAGAGAGAGAGAGAGAGAGAGAGAGAGAGAAGTGGGGCATGAAGGGATAACTGAATGGGTTTCTCTGAATCACCAATGTAATTCTTATGGTTTGAATTATCAATGTTGATAATCAACTGAATATCTATTGTAAACTGTGCAAGAAAGAGAACGTTAATGAAAACGAGTATTTAGTTGACTGTATCATCCATAATGTTTGTTACTATTGTAATTAATTCTTTTATCATTGTTATCATTCTCAACATTATTGACATATTATTATCATCATTATTATTATTTTACGATGATGTCACAGGGTTAAATGTCTTGACATTTTGAATATTCTTAATATCATATCACTGTTCGATTTCCTACGCACCTCATGGACAGTGCAATGATTCCTATAAAAGTAACTGACTGCAAAATATATCTCGTTTCCAGTACGAGCAAAGTAAAGGTTTAGCAAAGAAATCCTATAAGAGATCCCAACTAATATCCAACTATTGCCTATTAACAGGGTGATCCCCAAGCAGTGCTATTTTCTAAGCACATTTGATTAAACTAAGAATATCATGAAGTCTTTTAAAACTGTTTTTCCTTGCAATATCGTGAACTTTACAAGAAGTTAA
>NC_090750.1:52625459-52627959 GCF_036898095.1 Palaemon carinicauda | reverse complement strand
ACTGGCAAGTTACTTTTACCTGTGACATTTAAATATTACAGAAATATTCTTTTCACCAGAGAGAAAGCGTTTGATTCTTGCAAATATATTGTGGACAGTACCAGAAGCATTAGATGTTATTGTACGCTGTCTAAGTTCCGATCAGAGTTATTATTAAAACATTATGCTGGTAACTCCTCCAATTATCTATCAAACAAAGAGTCTTTATATAACTCACTTGAAATCTTCCATTAAGAGGTAACTTTAATCCTGCAAGGAATTCTTCAAATGATGTACGATAAACAGACATTAACTTAACTATTGTCGACTGCAACCATTCTGAAAGTATCATCATCGTACCCTGGCAACCAACTGATCAAAAGCGAGACTGATCTCCAGTATGATATGGTAAGACAGGATGCCATATCACAATTTATTTGAATGGACAAACATAATCTTCTTGCCTTTAGGTTACAATGGATAAAACAGATAGAACATCTATACTATTTTTTTTTTTTTTTTTTTTTACGAGACGCATTTGCACTGACTGGCAATGATGCCCTTTTAGCTTGGAAAAGTTTCCTGCAAGCTGATTGGTTGGACAAAATAATTCGAACCAATCAGCTAACGGGAATCTTTTCCGAGCTAAAAGGTCACCCTTGTGCGTCGGTGCCGATGCGCCTCATTAAAAAAAAAAAAAAAAAATTGAGTATAGTAGGGAATAAGGGAGCATGTCAGGACATTGACAACAAACACCAAGATTTCCCACCTCAATCATTCAGCTTCAGTCAAGTAAACGGATACAACAATAACCAACAGTATTGTGACGTCATTTACCCTGCAGGTATTAATCCCCAATGTGAGAGTAAACGATAAGCTATTCATTAGGGTGTGCTACAATACGAAGTGGATATCTGCCATTTGATATTAAGGATATAAGCTGAGAATGCTTGTTCGTTTCAAATAATATTGCGTTCAAAGGCTTCAGAAGTTATAACTTTTTTTTTACTTTAAATGATATAAATTACAGACAGATTTTGGATTGAAAGACCCATGTCTCTCTATCTGTTATGTATGTTTGCCTTCCATCTTATTGGTTTGTTGGTCTTTCTGTCTATAGGCAGGTCTTCTAGGAATTTTGTTTATGTAACAAGAGAAAAGGAGACCAACAGAAATTGTCAGGTATCAAATCATATTCATGAGTTATTCAAAACTTAGTTTGAATATTTAAGCTGACGTAAAAAAAATTACATTTACATATAAGATACTCTCATGGAGTTCGTCCGAAAACATTAAAATGAAACTATCTTTATATAATGGGATTACACAAAATCAACCTTTAGGAGAAAGAAAGATTGAGATGAATCTGCAAATGAAATATTCCTAATTCGTTATATTATTTCAACAGCAGGTTTTGCAGTTTTTTCTTAAATGGGTATGCTGCCTCCCCTGTCATGAAATCTCTTTTTCAGAAACTGCTCTTCCATTTTTCAAGCTGTTGGAACTTCCATACCATCTCAATACTGCAAGCTCTGGTCTCATTTATCTTGTTGATGACGATATTACTGTATCAATATCATACAGGAAAATTAAAGGTTGTCTTACTTCTGTAATTTAATTTTAGTAATAGTGATAATAAAAATTACTAAACGGTCAATTTCATAAGAATTTCAAGATCAAAATCTTTTTATGAATAGATAATTTAGAGCTAATGCATAGTGTACAGCACGGTAACAATGCTCAGACGATGTTTTGCCTGTTAATGTGCCTCGTCTTTTCTTCTGAGCTTCTTCCCAATGCTTAAATCTATTGTTCAATTAACGATAGTCATTAATCTGGCGACTAAAACCTCTCTCTGTAAGAAAACATCTTTCATTTTAGTCTTGTCTTGTATTTTAATGTGAAAACGAAGAGAAACCTCAAAATCAAAGGATAATGGATATTGATATGTTCGAAAGAGCGTGACCCGTAAACACTGCTGATTATATCCAACATGGGCGTCCACCTGCTTCCACATAAAGGGAAAGGAAAAATATTGTCCGTCGGTCCAAAATATTTGTTATTTCTTTCATACAAACAGGTCGGTAAATTTGACAAAACTACTATTTTCTATTATCAGGCTTAGAAAAATATGATATTGATATCATTCAATGGTCAGTTAATAAAATTGCTAACTTTTTCAATCATAATATCTTTTTTATGATTCAGAATTTTGTTTGAAAAGAAATATTGGTATATTCTGTATACGATTTTAATTGTTTTAACTAAAAGGTTTTTTGGGCAAAAATATTGCGATGGTTTACCATATAAAATATCAATATATCTTCATAGTATCAAAGAAAAAAAAATTAAAAAATAAATTTCGTTTAGAACGTTGAAGATTTATGGGATATGTCATTTATGAACAGTCGTAACTAGCTAGAAATAAAATTTTCTTCCCACGGAAAAAAGATAAGAAAGGAAATTAGTAACTTGAAGAGAGTTTTGCCTGTCCATTCATGGCAGGGAGATTTGCAGTGTA
>NC_090750.1:52600459-52615459 GCF_036898095.1 Palaemon carinicauda | reverse complement strand
CTTTAACAAAAAAAAAAAAAAAAAAAAAAAAAAAAAAAAAAAAAAAAAAAACTAGATTCCGTGAATACTCCTGCATCATCTATATTCATATAATGCATTGTACATGTGGAACCATAATCAATAAAGTTTAGCTTAAAGTAGAAAACCAAAGAATGTGATTCCCATATTTATCCCCCAAAATCTATACAATTTCCCGAATTGGGGGGAAAATTCTCGAGAAGAAGGGTCCTTGGTTTCCTTGTAACAAAACTTGGCTGGCGCTAAGCCAACACGGACTCTCGTTCCTGAGGCAGCATGTAATATCCAGTGTTTACAAAATAGAAACTTCTCTTCTTGACTGAGGATGGAAAAAGGTTGGTACTAAGTGAGAACTTTCCTCCAAGTTATATAAAATAAACAAAACACTTCGTGACTCGTAAACCTTGGTTTAACTATTCATCTCGGCTTTGTAAAGGTCTTAATGAGGGAAGTGCTTTAAAATTGCTCTCTCTCTCTCTCTCTCTCTCTCTCTCTCTCTCTCTCTCTCTCTCTCTCTCTCTCTCAGCAAAGAAAGAGCAAGAACTTTGAGCCTTAATATATATGGAAATTTTTATATTTCATTTTATGGTGTTTTAATTGTAAAATATATTTTTCCCGTAAACTATGTAATAGTCATAAATTAACAAAATAAAAACACACCAAAAGAATAACAAAATTAAAACAAGAAGAAATCGAGGTCGTATAAACCTGAAAATACTTTTCAAGAAACCCTACTCCATAGAAAGCTGGAAATGTTGACGGAATGTGCAAATGATTTTAACATTATTAATATTTGGCGAATTGCTTAAAGTCGGGTGGTTAATTCGATCGCAAAAGTTAGATTTTCCTAAGTTATGCTGTGTCCTTACTGTGAAACATTGCCTAGCTTATGCTGCTGGTCTTTTATTTAACTTCCTCATCCAAAACCTTTGAGTTTAGTGCATGCAAAGTAACTTTGACATTTCTCTTTTAATCTGAACTGATATTTTTCCTCTCACCTTTCAAATTCATCGTTTCCATTAAAGAAAAAGATGGACACGAAAGAAGTGGTATTGAAACTGTTGATCGCAGCCATTTTGAGTAACATCTGTCTTTACGTGTGTGTAACTGTGTAATGCTTCCAAACGACACAAAGAATGACAAATACATCAGATTAGTCAGGAAATTACTCAAAATAGCAAAACCTCTTTCGCCATAAACGCTTCAGTAGAGAGAGAGAGAGAGAGAGAGAGAGAGAGAGAGAGAGAGAGAGAGAGAGAGAGAGAGAGAGGCAGTAAAAGTAAAATTATGTCGAGGAAAGAACATCAAAAGAGGCTTTATGGTCCATAACGCCTTTGGAAGAAAAAAGTCGAAGGAAATGATTGATGAAATCCTCTTTATCCTCGTAAGGGAATGCATGTGACTTTGTCTCCCCCCACCGGAGGCTGTTGTATGTGGTAAAGATGCAAATCGTCCAGGTAGGCGTCATCATTCAAAAAAAAAAAAAAAAAAAAAAAAAAAAAAAAACAACATTTGATATATCATTATTGTCTTAGGAGTTTTAGCAACTTGATGACATTATGAACCGTTGCAGAAATTTTACTATTTTAAATGAACTTTTTAGTTCTCTTATAAAGCACTCTTGAGGACAGTTTATGTGGCACATACGAATAGGACCGAAGGCTCGGACATGGAGGAGTACATACTATTTTCTTATTATCGGGTAGTTATGTAAATGGAAAAGTGATACGGATAGCAATAACTTATATGTCAATAAGTTAGAAACTACTGTGTTTGTGCAGATATACATACATATGTATATATATACATATGCATATATAAATATTTGTTACATATATATATATATATATATATATATATATATATATATATATATATATATACACATTTATACTGTATATATATATATATATATATATATATATATATATATATATATATATATATATATATATATATACTCATATATGGTAACTGTCAGTTGTTGGATACCCACTTATAAATTAACCAGCGAATGGAAAAATCAGCATAGTATGACAAACCACTATGTATGATATTTATAAATTTTGAGAGCTTTTAATTTTGTCATACCTCCGGCAGTAATGAAAACCCTTCAAAGGTAAGGAATAGATGAATCTTATGTTAGAACACTCGACCGTATTTATACAGAAAGTAGAATAATACTAAAACTACATGAATATAATGTGAAAATTTCGATCGAGAAAGGAATTAGACAGGGAGACCCTATTAATAAATTATTTACAACAAGCCTAGAAGAATATTCTAAAAATTTACATTGGAAAAAAAGTAGGTTTCAAAATAAATGGGGAATACCTTGACAACTTAAGATTTGTAGATGACATAATTGTGTTTAGTGAATTATGGGATGAATTGCAAAAGATGATTGAAGATTTCAAAGAGAAAGCAGAAATGTAGGACTGAAAATGAATACAAGTAAAACTACGAAAAAGTGCAATGAAAGTGAAGTGACAACAAATAAGGGTTATGGAGGAACCTCTACAGATAGTTAATGAATATACGTACTTAGTACAGACAGTAAGTATTTCGCCCGGACAAAAGATCGAAATTCAAACAGGATGAAGAGATTTTGTAAATAAAAATGACATGAAATGTAAAATGCTACCTTTCCTAAAAATTGAAGTATTTAATCAGATGGTACTAGTAGTATTAACATTTGCATTAGAAACTTGGAGCCTTACTAAACCCATAAAATATAACCTAGTTACAGCTCAAAGAGCTGTGGAAAGAATAATGATGGGAATAACACTAAGAAACCGAAAAAAAGAGCAACTTGGATACAAGGGCAAACTTAGGTAGAGGATATTCTAAGAACATGTAACAAAAAGAAGTGGATATGAGCTGGACATATACACTATATATATATATATATATATATATATATATATATATATATATATATATATATATATATATATATATATACATATATACATTTATACATATATACATTGGATACAAGAGCAAACTTAGGTAGAGGATATTCTAAGAACATGCAACAAAAAGAAGTGGACATGAGCTGGACATATACACTATATAAATATATATATATATATATATATATATATATATATATATATATATATATATATATATATATATATATATATATATATATATCTATCTATATATATATATATATATATATATATATATATATATATATATATATATATATATACATATATACATATATATATACCTATATATATGTATATATATGTATATATACGCACACATATATTTATAAATATATATACATATATATATATATATATATATATATATATATATATATATATAAATATACATATAAATTTCTACCTCATACCTGGGATCGAACGCTAGCCCCTTCTAATGAAAGGCCAGGTCGAAGGGCTAGCGTTCGATCCCAGGTATGAGGTAGAAATTTATTTCTATTTGAACACGATGTTGTGTTGATATTAATCCATATATATATATATATATATATATATATATATATATATATATATATATATATATATGAATATTAAGAATGAAAGATAATAATAGATATTAGGAACAGAATGGGTTCCTGGAGATTCCAAGAAGAAGCAGGGAAAGGAAAAGAAGACGATGGATTGACGAAGAAAATTTGCGAGCCTTAACCATGACATAGGGCTATAAACAAACGGGAGTGGAAAGACATGTTTGAGGCCTTTGTTCGAGACAAGAGCTTCCTAAGAGGCCTAATGTAGGCCTGCCGTTTTAACACTTAATACACATGCGGGCAGACCAATTTTAGAAACCGATGCTGCGGGATAATGATAATTCAATATAGATAGGCCAATAACAAATATCACCTTTCGGAAGCTGGCCTCTGCAGGTTGTTTGTTTCCAACGACCTTGCAAACAGTCTGCCAATACAAGCGGTTGGACTGCGCAAGCAGACTGAGAACCATAAAAACCTTGTTTGTTAAAACAACAAATCTACGCAAACAGCTGAATTGCGCAAACAAACTGATTGTAAACAAAAGTTGCTATGACGAGAATTCGGAGCATCAACTTTGTCTCTGCTCAGTTCTGGACGTTTTGTATCGTCTTAAGACAGCTGAGATTCTGCGTATTCAAGGAACCCCATTGTAAGTGATCTATGTAAGATATGTTACTCCATCAAAGGTTATTTTCTTGTAAAATATTTTCAAGAAGCTTTTTGACATCATCATAACGTCAGAATAAGTATATGTTGTATACAAATCAATATGCTTTAATCAAAGCAAAAATTGCTACATTTGAAAGCAAAATTCTAGGAACTCATGAAATACTTAGCTAAGAAAAAGGTTCGAAATTTGAAAATACACTTTTGTAGTAAAATATAGCCCAATTCCTTCTTATTTTTCAGCTATGTACTTTTGGTAGTGAATGACGTGATATTCATTACAGGAACATACAAATAATAAGAGGAGTTGCAAATTTAGGATAAATCCCAACAATAAGAAGACAGAAAATACATAAATAAGAACTACCTAAACAACGGCCAAGTTGACTTATAAGTCATTCTTTTCCTAGAATTCTTCTAACTCCACCTTCCCATCCAGAAAAGATTTTCAGAATTCATGATTCTCGCGAACAAGATGAAAAGTTTGGCAAATTGCCAAAAAAGTTGGGTCCATAATTCGCCGTCAAAAATTTTGCGGATGAGAAAGTCTTTCTTGTTTCGGTGTGATGAAACACCAACGGCCAGATGGCGTTCGTGATATCTCTCTTTTACAGCAGAACTTTGTTGCCTTTTCTCGGAAGAAATATGCTGGACAATAATCGGATGACACTATTCCTTTGCGACTGTGTCTTCTCCTGTCTTTATAGTTTTGTTTGACCCGGGGACAAATGGCGTCCGTTGCATCATGAAAAATTAATTATTCCGAAACTTCCTCTTACTGTTTTCCGATTTAGACATCAGATTGTAATCGCAAAATTAATAAGAGCAATATTTCAGAATCTCTGTTTTTTAAATATTACTTTGTCATATTCATTACTTTTTTTTTTTTATTTATCTCCATTATCATAAATGCTGGTCAGTTCAATACACTTCATTGTTGCCAAATGATCCAGCTTGCTATTAATTCATTTTTCCCGCTAAGATATTTATCCCTTTGAATTCTATATGAATTTTTTGTTGTTTTGCATAAATAATAACTAATACATGAACTCAGTGAATTGATAATATTGATATCCATAATAATTGAAATGAAAAAAAAAAATTATAATTACCTGACAATTATTATCGTCTTTTGAAAATAATATCAATATAGGAATTGTATTGATAATAAAACAATCCACTTGAAATTTGGAAATGTTTCTTCTCTAAATCCTTTACACCACAAACTAATTGACCTTCCGTTTCAATTCACTTTGCAGTATCATTGGCCATTCAGATAACATGATGCATTTGCATGGCTTCTTGCGCAAACACACCAGTTGCTTTTATTAAAGTATTATGCTTTATATATATTTCATGAAATGTTTCAAGTCTGTATTTCTTCTTCATGAATATTACAGTTTTTCTTATCAATATTCAAAAAGGATGTTGTATTGCGAATGTTACAAAGAATTTGGTTGACTCAAAAGTATGATAAATGTGTCTCGATAAAATGGCAAACCTTCTTTTATATTGTGACGTCATTTAGGTTTTATTCTGTTTTTACTGCGTCACAGATATCGAATCTGGAGGAAAGATGATTATGAGTTACAACCTACAAAATAAAAGAAAAAATCGTATCGTCTCTTGTAAAGTTTTAATAAATATTAGGAAATTAATATTTTTCTTCACATGAATTAATGAATGAATTAACCATAAAAAGGTTGTACGCTCAAGTTTACCCTTCGCGTGCCCTATATATATATATATATATATATATATATATATATATATATATATATATATATATATATATATATATATATATATATATATATATATATATATATATATATATATATATATATATATATATATATATATATCCGCAACTGCCTATGCATTACAAAAGCCACGAGGAGGATAAACAACATACGTGACAACACATTCCCAGGGAGTACTCCACTGTTCACTGGAAATTCATTTGATAGGACTCCACTAACATTAACTTTGTACTTGAACAGACTTAACGAAATATTTATATATATATATATATATATATATATATATATATATATATATATATATATATATATATATATATATATATATATATATATATGTATGTATATTTTTGGGCTCAGGCCATGTCGTCCTGATGGAAGTTCCTATAAGGTAGCTTTCTAGGGTATATTTGACTACAGTGATATTCCCAGAGAATTTTACCTTAAGGTATCCAGAATTCTAACTCCTGGAGCGAGTATCCCTAAATAATCTCACAGGGATATCATATGATATCAGAGGACGTATTCTTGACACGTCACATAGCTATCTTCGCCCCGAACAGTATTAACACTTCGAGGGGGAATAGTGACAAGAATCTGAAACTAGAATGAAAAGAAAGCCGCTCATAAGGCATCTCTCCTATTCCGTTTCCAGTGTGTATCTGATGAAGGTGGTAGCGCCCTCTTTATTCCTTTTTCGTGTAGCTCAACTACTCGTTGTTTTCCCTGTGTTCTCCCGTTATTTTGGATTTAATTCAATATTTTGATGACTTCTCCGGCCTCTTCTGCCTCTAGGAAGTTGAGTATTATCTTTACTATGTATAAATGTAGGCCCTTGTCGTTTTGAATTAAATCAAAAGTAATTTTAACGTAAACAAGAGCTGTTGCCTACCGGAGGCATCCTGGATGCTATCGCTCGCTCTTACGGGTCAGTTAGTTAGCTAGAGCGACGTTCCCGGTTTGTTATACTTTAATAATTTTGCTATTTAGCTACTCTAGAAATGCTTATATTGTTCGGTCAGTGTTAGCTCGGTGAATTCGACATGGGTCGAGGTACCGATCCTGCCTTTCGCGAGGCTCGTAGCCTAGACGTCTGGCACTAGTACTTTCATGCATGGTATAAGTTTTTCCGAGTGTTATTTTATTGAAGCTATAGGCAAATATTTTATACATGTAAGATATTGTTCAATGGTTTTTCCGAGATTGTATACGAGAGAGTTTCGGTGATTTAGGTAATCGATTCTCTTCTTACCTAGTCTAGTATTCTAGGTACAGTAGTATACTTTCGCACATCCCCGATTGTTCTTTTTCTCCTCCGGACGCTAAGTTCAATCCCTCTCTCCCTCTGTAAGCCTTCGGCTTAATCCTAGTGGTTCTATCTGTATAATAATTCAGGTATAACTATTCTAGGATATGTCTGTCCTGACCTGATAACCAGAGTGACTGGTTTTTTGGGTTAGAACAGAACATCAGAGTTTCTAGTTTGTGGTCTGCTTCTTCCTAGCATAGAGAAAGAGTCTCCTTTGCTAGGTTAGGGGCGGACACAGGAAGCTTTGCTTCCCTAGTACATGTTGGAAGGATTCTGTACGATATGATTCCTTCCTCTAGTGGCCTAGCAGACTGTCCTGTGTTGTTTTTCTCGGGCTGGAGAATGAGTTTTCTCTGTTGCCCGGCGAAATAACTTCACCTAACTTTGTTCTGGTTGGGAGGAGGTTAGCAAGTATTGCCAATCTTCCTCCCTAATAGACAACTCTTGGTTAGGATGAGCTTCCCTAATGGCTGAGTGTGTCTCCTGC
Organism: Palaemon carinicauda; assembly: GCF_036898095.1. Lineage (NCBI taxonomy): Eukaryota > Metazoa > Arthropoda > Malacostraca > Decapoda > Palaemonidae > Palaemon > Palaemon carinicauda. The sequence goes on along the minus strand of NC_090750.1, from coordinate 52,607,723 downwards.
TAGAACGAAGTCTATAGGACCCTTATCCCTTCCCCACCTCTCTTTCTTTTATGTTCTTTTAGCCGTAGTCCTACTTCCGTACCTAGTATAGGTTAGGATGGAGGACAGGCTCAGCTCTCTGCTAGCCAGCACTATGTGTCGGCCGGCAGAGACCCTTTATTCTTTGCAGAGTGAACACCAGACCTCCCTTGGTCTCCCTTCCATGTCCGTCGGTAGAGCCCGGCAGACTATGGATTCTTTGGAAGCCTAAATGTTACATTCTCCCCTTCCATAAGTTCAGAAAGCATGCCGCCCTATAACCTTACATCCATACTTTTTCTCTGACTATTGTGTTGCATCCTTATCCCGGCTGCCGGCTTGGCACCCGACAACCGGGAAGGTATAGGTTCTCTGATTCTTGGCTACTGTCGGCGGCATGGTTTTATTACCTTTGCCCGAATTCGCTGGCCGCTAGGATTCGCGGCCGGCAGCCGGGTTTTAGTGTTTTCAGCCGTCGGCTGGCAATGATTGCCGGCCGGCACACAGTCGCGAATCAGTGGGCTGCCGCCTATTAGTTAAAGATAGTATATCTTTAATCTATAAAGGGGTAGTTGCCGGTGTACGCCGGCACATACCGGCAAGTGCTGGCTGGCACAATAGCATGCGATGTACAGTAGTTGCTATATTCGTAGTGTAGTACACACTGCATTAGTAGAAACTGTTGTACAGAGTTTGTGATAACACTAATGTTCTTCATCATACTTAATGTTATCTCGTACAGCCTTTTGTTGAGACCGTACTTTATATAGAAAGTGAGTTCTTTCTGTATTCTTTCAATCCCGTATATTAAAACTACACATTAAATTTCCGTTTAGGAAATTTCATAAGGTATTCTAGTATAGAATTAACCTTAGTTTTAATATCTTGGGAGGTTAAAGCAATTGACTGAACAGGAAATACAAGTAGGTGTCTTTCCTTCTTTCTTTTATAGCTTTTCTATATAAGCTAAATGTTTCAATATAAGTGAAAAGCCTTCACTTGATACTCATGGATTTTTCTTCTCTTTACAGGTGGACCTTCCGAAGTGCGGGAGTGTGTTCTGTAATGTCCGCAGTAAGAATTTCTGTGGACATCATTATTGCAGGAGGCACGCAGCATGCACAGCCTCCAGAGGTGTTCTCCGCTATTGGGACTCTCAGGTTTGTACAGTTTGTTTTAACCTGATTACCGAGGCTTTTGACGACCCTAAGTCAACGGAGTCAAGGGATGCTGCCAGGGAAACGTTACGATCCTAAGTGAAGGGTTTTCAGAAAAACACCTCAGGTCCCTAACTTCCAAATGAGAAGATGAGGGCCTACCTTTTCCCTAAAGCATCGGCTGATGCAATCATCCCCAGCCTCAGGTGGAGATACCAATTGCCCTGAATCCAGTAGATTCTGAAGTCTCAGCCGCCCTTCAAGACGTCCAAGTGGACGATAGGATGTCGGAGGTGTAGGATTCTACTGAGAAGGACCTTCTAGGAGAAGGTTAGGAGGAGGAACTGTTTCAGACTCCCCAAGTAGAAGAGCAAGAAATCGACGAAGTGTCGGTTACGTCGGTTCCGGACCAGGACCGATTCCTTCTACATCGTCTGCTATCCCAGATGAACTGGGAAGGACTCTTTCTTCCATTGTTGAGATGATCCAACAAATTCAAAGGAAGAATGATGAGAAGGAAGCTGTAATGAAATTGGAGTTACGTAGACTTGCAGCATCACGTGGGCCCCAGAAGCTGCTCACCGTGAGGGATCTTCCCTTGTGCTCGAATACCAATTCTTGGAGGTATGCCAAACACATGCCAATGACAACCGGGAAGATCGTGATCTCAGAAAAGTTGGGAGCAATTCCCCTGGAAGAAGTGGAATTTTGGCCCAACAAAGATTTTTATCTGGACTGCTATGCCTGTCTTAGGAAGAAGCCAGCCCTAAAGGAGGAGACGGAGCCGGAGGTCATAGTTTTTGACCATAGTAAAGCTCAGACATTACTATCAAGCTCGATGAAAGAGAGGGGCTTCACTAACTCAAAGGTGCCCGCTTCGAGTAGAAGCTTCCTTCCTTTGTGGCCTCTCCTACCAGAGCCTTTCCCTCCTTGGAAAAGGGATATAAGGCTGCCTTAAATTGCGGTAGAGGCAGGGAAACCATGCCCCTCCTTGGAGGAGTGCAAGCCGTTATCTCTGACCTTGCCCTTGGACCAAGAAGACTGGAAGGACGTACACCTTACCTTCTCAGTCGGGAAACTAGAAGCTGATATTGCTGAATGCCAGTTCGGTGAGGCGCTTCCAAAACTGTCGGAGGCTCTCTTGCGTAGAGAGCAAGAGACAAAGGAAAGACTTGCGGCATCGATGTCGTTGCAAACAACACTAGAAACGATGGCAAGTGACCCCAAGAACCAGGACATGTTCATGCTTGTGGCAAAAACCCATCTGGCCACAGTTACAAAGGATTTCTATAGCTTTATTAAAGCTAGGAGAGCCTATAGAGAGTTCGTGTTCACCTCGGTTGCGGTGAGGCACGAACCCAAGAAACTGATCTCCTCTCGTATTTGGGATAAAGACCTCTTTCCCAATGAAGTGGTTAAAGAGGTAGTAGACAAAAGGCCTAGGCCATCCTCTCGGCCGGCTAAATCCTACCGACAGCAACATTAACAACAACTTCCTGTGACCGCGGTGCCTCAGGCGGTGGTACAACCTCCAACCACGTACCAGCTAGTACCTCAACAAACGGCGACACTGTCGCCAGTTCTTAACCCAGCCTCCGAAAGGCAGACTTCTTCCTTTCGTTTGAGAGCCAGAGGAACAGCCAGAGGTTCTTCTAGACGCCCTTCAAGAGGAAGGGGATCCAGGGGAGGACGCGGTCAAGGAGGCAAGGCCTCAGGTCCACAACAGCAGAAGTAGATACTTCCAGTAGGAGGGAGATTACAGCTTTTTAGGGATCGCTGGACCTTCAATCCCTGGGCTCACAGACTAAATAAGAATGGACTAGGTTGGAGCTGGAGCAGTCCTCCACCTCAATTTCCTCAATTCTTCCAACACTCAATCCCCACTCTGGAAGAATATGTCCGAGAGCTCTTAGTCAAAAGAGTAATCCGGAAGTCTAAGTCCATCAAATTCCAAGGAAGGCTGTTTTGTTTTCCAAAGGAGGACTCAGAAAAACTCAGAGTCATTCTGGGCATATGCTGTGTCTATATACTTGTTTGACGCTTATTGGCACGTTCCAATTTGATAACTTTACGCCTTCAGAACCATGCCTTTCGGGCTTAACCAAAGCCCCAAGGATTTTCACGAAGCTCGCAAACGCAGCCGTCAATCAGTTACGCTTAAAAGGAGTCCAAGTAGTAGCCTACTCGGACGACTGGCTGGTGTGGGCAGCATCCAGGACAGTATGCATGCAAGTTTCTAAGATAGTGATCCAGTTCCTGGAACATCTGGGATTCAAGATCAACATCAAAAAGTCTTGTCTTTCTCCAGCTCAAAAATTTCGGTGGTTGGGAATCCACTGGAATTTGGAGTCTCATCGGCTTTCCATTCCTAGTAAGAAGAGGAAAGAAATAGCAGGATCTATCAAGAGACTATTGAAATCCGAACGGATATCAAGACGCGAACAGGAGAGAGTGCTGGGTTCTCTACAGTTTGCTTCGATAACAGATCCAGTGCTAAGAGCACAGCTTAAGGATGCAACAGGAGGCTGGAGAAAATATGCATCAAACGCGAAGAAATGGCACCTGTCAGCAGTTCACATTCAAGAGTTCCGCAATGTGACAGCGGACGCTCTATCTAGGTTTACACCTATAGAGTCAGAATGGTCCCTTGACGCAGGATCGTTCTCCTTCATCTCGAGTCAAGTCCCAGAGCTGCAGATAGGCCTCTTTGCAGAGAAAGACAACAAGAAAATAGTTCGTTACATGTCCCCTTACGAGGATCCGTTAGCGGAGGCAGTGGACGCTATGTCCCTGGGCTGGATCAGATGGTCCTGTATCTATCTGTTCCCTCCGCACACCTCCTTTTGAAGGTCCTCCATATGCTGAGATCCTTCAAAGGTAAAGCTGCAATAGTGGCCCACATGTGGCCAAATAGCGTGTGGGTCCCTCTAGCATTGGAACTACGATTAAAATTCGTTCCGCTACCGGATCCATCCCTGTCTGAGCGAGTACAGAAGTCGGCTGTCTTCGCTCCATCACAGAAAACACGGAGCCTACATCTCATGATTTTCTCTCCTTAACAATGAGAAAAAGATTCGGTGTTTAAAAGTCGGTTTAGACGTTTGGAGGAAACCAGAAGACATTATGAGGCTTCAGGGAAGAAATAGCTTTCCTTTGTGAAAGTGAAGAAACTGAAAGAAATCCCGACAGATTCCTATTTATCATTCTTCATTCTCCTTCATGAGCAAGATTTAGCAACCTACACAATTCTATTGTTCAAGCCTGCCTTGACAAATCAGATACCATATACCTTACAGGTCGACCTTTCTAACGACGTTCTTAATGAACTAGCCCTTCAGCGCTTCCAAAGACCATTTGCTTGGTCATTAGATATGATTCCTCATTATATATAAATAATGAACAATGAGGAATGGGCTTAGAAAGTTTTGAATTTAAGTCATATTTCTGTTTGTACTCGCCATCGGGGCCAGTTAGTGAATAGTGGCTCTCTCTACGGAGGAAGGCCACGTCCAGTTCTTGGAGAGGACAGCTGTTCAGAAGAGAAACCCTGGGTTCAAAGTTATCTATAACTAAGGGCGAAATTCACCAGTGTTATTCGCAGAACGGATCCAGACAGTACACCCGTTAGTCATGATCCGAGGAAAGTTGCCTCCTCCATAAAATTTCTTTAATTATATGGACTTTAAACATCCTTGTTTGCACATCGGCTGGTAGTCATCCATGGCGTTCTTTATGCACTATGCAAAGCAAGTGGAGCAACTTATGAGATCTGTGATAGCAGCAGGTATAATTCTTTAACCTTCTGTTTTAAGTCTGCGAGGAACAGTGTAATTAATTTGGGACGATTAATTAAGAGGGAGCGCGTGTAGTCACTGTATGTTACTACACGCTGAGCAATAGGCCACGAAAGTGTCCTTACCAACTGTTCCATTGACGTCGGTAATCTATAGCATAATACGGACACTTGTGCCAAGCGTTTTTTACGCTAGTGTATGTAAACAGTATACAGACTATATCATTATTATTAATAATGCTATTGAAGTGGCAAACCTGTTTCCTAGTAGATGAAACAATATTTACTTTTGGCTGTTTTTCTTTATGCTATTACGCATATCATCCACGTTATATAAATTTTATAAATGTGATCTGATATGTTCGTTTATTAAATTTTAATAAACTATTTCATAATAAACCCTGCGTCTTTTTATTTATCATGGTATGTCTTTCGAGACTGTTCCCTGATTCAAGCAAAAGTCCACTCACCCTAACCCTTCCTTGGAAGGGTTGACGTGGTACCCTAACGTGTCGGTGGCAAAGAGGCAAAATTTGTTTCTATGCGGATACAACCATTATCCAATAGTTACTAAGAGTTGACACTTTGGGGAAGGTGTCACAAATTCATTCTGACTTTGGCGACTCTTATACAAACTTTGCTTTATAATGTATAGGGCGAGACCACTATACAAGCTTGTCATTTTGTCATCCATAAGTTTTTATGTACTCCTCGAGACTTTTCGAGAGTCTAGTATGACTCATCCCTGCAGGGGGCAGGAAGCACTAACATAGTTCATGCTTACATGAAATGATGTATGACGGTAACATCATAGGTCTCTAGGTCTTGACGGACCAGGAAAATACTTTCTTGAGAGTACGGCACTGATTGGAAATCCACAGATACAGTAATGCTCTGGTAAACTTCCATCAGGACGACATGGCCTGAGCCCAAAAAACGGATTTTGAGCGAAGCGAAAAATCTATTTCTGGGTGAGGTAGCCATGTTGTCCTGATGGACCCGCCCTTCCTTTTATTGTAAAAGGGCTAATTGACCCCTCCCTATAATACAGTATCTGTACCACCTCGTATATCGCTACAAGGAATAAAGAGGGCGCTACCGCCTTCATCAGATACACACTGGAAACGGAATAGGAGAGATGCCTTATGAGCGGCTCTCTTTTCATTCTCGTTTCAGATTCTTGTCACTATTCCCCCTCGAAGTGTTAATACTGTTCGGGGCAAAGGTAGCTATGTGACGTGTCAAGAATACGTCCTCTGATATTATGCGATATCCCTGTGAGATTATTTAGGGATACTCGCTCCAGGAGTTAGAATTCTGAATACCTTACGGTAAAATTCTCTGGGAATATGACTGTAGTCAAATATACCCTAGAAAACTACCTTATAGGAACTTCCATCAGAACGACATGGCTACCTCACCCAAAAATAGATTTTTCGCTTCGCTCAAAATCCGTTTTATATATATATATATATATATATATATATATATATATATATATATATATATATATATATATATATATATATATATATATATATATGAAAATGTGTGATTGTGTTAAAAAAGCAGTGAAAACCCTTTTCACGTCCTTTATGACAGAGTGATATATGATGACATCTGTATTTGTTGTTGTTATCGTCCTACTATTACTAGACACACTTGACGTACTGTGTATTACTGTGTTTCAAGCCCGTATCTCTGCAACTGTTCTGCAAATCCCTCAGATTTTAATTCAGGTGTAAATAATTATGTTATTACCATACAATGTGAATTGTCTGTATTGTACCTAATCCAGTGTTGGTCAAAGATTGTGTTTTCGAGACATGTCAATAGTTTCTTCAAATTTATTCAACCCTCAAATAATGTTTATATATTAATTCTCATTTCATTTTATGAACTATAAAAATTTCTATTGTAAATAGAAATGACAATACTGAAAAAAGTAAACAGGATATGATTATTTCTATAAGACAATTACTCCCCCAAAAAACTCGTTACTTGATGAAGGGAAAAAAAAGATACAATTTTTTTTTTTCAAGACAAAAGACTAAGTTGATTTTAAAAGAAGAATTACATGAACCTCCTCTGTACCGTATTTACCAAAGAGCAGAGACACACAATGATGCTTTTAAGAATATCCTAGAGTCCCTTTTATCTCCAAAAACATTAAATATTAAATACCGATTTATGAGGAGCAGACCTACTAAGAATATATTGGCTCTCTCTCTCTCTCTCTCTCTCTCTCTCTCTCTCTCTCTCTCTCTCTCTCTCTCTCTCTCTCTCTCTCTCTCTT
>NC_090750.1:52592959-52595459 GCF_036898095.1 Palaemon carinicauda | reverse complement strand
TTTAGAACCAAATGCCATTTCCAAGGAAAATAATCAAAAAATCCCTTCTGTACCCGAGATACAATGATGAAGGAATCGCTGTCAGTAATGGTCTATCTCTTCCACAATGTAATTCTACATTTTTGAGGTCAAGATGTCTAATGGAATCATACCTTTAATTATTTCTATGTTCAAAGTCAGGGTAACGAAAGAAAACGGTCATATCATTTTGGTTATTAATAACTTTTACAACAGAATCAGAGATGTTTTGCTAACCTTTATACTCTTCATACTCTTCCACGTATCTCCACATTTCTTACCATAACACTTTGTCCTAACAGTTCTTCAAAATAGGACCTATACTATTCCTTTTAACCAAAAAAGTAATTCCAATTTTTTTTCCTAGAAAACTATCCGGACTTCTCAGCAATAATGTGTTTTGCCTCCGGACCTTATATTTTTGTGTGAAATCTGTTTGAGCAGTTACCTCGATCGATTTTACCGATCAAGATAGTACTATGCTTCACGTATGTTTCTTTGATACAATGAACTTGATACCCAATCAAAGTTGTACAACAGGATCTTCATTACAATTCATATTGGTGACCAATCAAAGTCAATAAGCTTACTGGAAAAAACGGCTTCTTAGCTCAATATTATTGGACCAAATTTGTTGACAAAATTTTGCCGTAAAATGAGAGAATAGAAAATTTTCTATCGCTTATAAAAGGAAACTTTATTCTAATAACATCATCCAAAACGAACATACGACGGCTTTGGTTGTTTTGATATATTTTTTTCTTCAAAACTACATAAACCTTCTATAAATATTCTGTGACTGTGCAGGAATTCTCAGGATCACTCTGGAACTTGATGAGTTTATTCTCCCAAGTCAACAGATTCTCCATGACAAGAGTAAGATGACATCTGAGGAGACCAACAGGGCAAGACAAACACTTCCTCTAAAAGCAAAACTTATCAAATGTTTGTACCTTCCCCGCTTGAGAGAGAGAGAGAGAGAGAGAGGAGAGAGAGAGAGAGAGAGAGAGAGAGAGAGAGAGAGAGAGAGAGAGAGAGTCGCGCAAAGAATAAAGTTTTACAAGAGCTTTAAAATGCACAAAGATGATATCAGATTCCTGACCCCCCCCCTCTCTCTCTCTCTCTCTCTCTCTCTCTCTCTCTCCTCTCTCTCTCTCTCTCTCTCTCTCTCTCTCTCTCTCTCTCTCTCTCTCACCACGATAACACTTTATAAATTTCTTTAATTTTCAGTACGAATTTTTCATAATGCAATGAAATAGGGTAAAAAAAAGGTTAATGAATTAACAAAAGAGGCTTTTTATTGAAAATTTATAAATTTCAAGCATTTTAACTTAATCCTTTCAAAGAATTTCATAAAGAGATTTATCCAAATGTAAGTAAACCACAAAAAAAAAGGAAAAAAAAAAGGTAGTGTTTTCCTTTCAAAATATCTATAAATCCTTTATGAAAAGGGAAGTTACTTAGGGACGTCAGCGTTTAAAGGAAATGAGTCTGAATTTCTCAGACGTTTCAAGATAGTAAGTGAAATGACATTATATGCATTGAAATAGACCGATTATCACCCTGGATTTAATTTTCTTCCTCTTTTCCTTTTTCTCTCTTAACAAAATCAAAGAGAAAATGCAGTCTAATCTCTTTATTATTCTTTTGTGAACTATGAAGCAAAAGGTATTCATTTAACACTATCTTAAAAGGAATAAATTTGTGCAGCTTTCGAAATTCGCAGAGTTTTAGTTTCACGAAGTCCCCCAACGAAGTTCCCCGAGTTATAAATTGAAAAATGCGAGTCTCTAATCATGATAAAAACATAATTGTCAAATTCTTTTATTTTCTCTTCTTTTTCGACTCAAATCCACAGCTTATTTGGTGTATTTGTTCATCCACATTGAAGACGTTCATGTCTAAAAAGAAAAAATATGGCAAATGGTCGACACATCAGTAATTATAAAGGAGAGGACGAACCTGAATATTGGCAGGTGACGTGATTCAACTGGAAAATAGACTAAAAGTGTTAAGGAGTTATTTGTGTTTAAGAGAAAATAACGAGAGGATGAATTTATTAATATAAACGTAATAAATGGTTTGAACTATTTTTGAAATAAGTAAAACTAGAATATTCTTATTGTTATTTATCATTATGAGTTCTTTGTTCATCAGAAAGTCAAGTATGTTTTTAATATGTAATATGACTCTTCATATTATGTAATTTATTTGCTCTGCATTCTACTGAAGTCATTTCCTTTTGAAAATCTGAACAGCAAATTTCCAAAAAGTGTTGCTCACGGCATCTATTCACATTTTATTATTAACCGACATATTTTCTTACTTCCGGATTGATATTGAATGGCACAGTTTAAAAAAAAGGCGTTTATTTAGAAAAGCTATTATCGTTAACAATGGACGACTCAAAATGTCATTCAATTTGGAGATAGGTAAAATGGAAACTGCTGAATTTTTGTATAAATCTTTGGGTAAATTTTGA
>NC_090750.1:52579277-52592936 GCF_036898095.1 Palaemon carinicauda | reverse complement strand
ATGAACTGTATTATTATTATTATTATTATTATTATTATTATTCAGGGAAAATATCCCAGTGAGGAATAGAAATAAGAAAATAAAGAAACCACATCAGAAGTGAAGTAATGAATAATTATTATACAATTATTAAGGTCAGTGACGCATCAAGTTGAATATGTCATATATAAATTCCAGTAAAACATTGGCCAAGGAACCATTCATCCGTTGAGATACTATTGCTAAAGAGTTATTAGGTCCTTTCATTGGCCAAATCGTAGCCTACTGGCTGCATCTCATTTTTCCTTTGCTTACACATACGCACAATAATTAGGCCTATTCGTTATACATTCTCATCTTTCCTCGTACCCTGACAATACTTAAAAAAAAAAAAAAAAAAAAAAAAAAAAAAAAAAAAAAAAAAAAAAAAAAAAAAAAAAAAAAAAAAAAAGTTTTCAATTAAGGTGTTGACTACTGTGCTATAATTGTTCAGGAGCTACACTCCTCTTTTTAAGGGTAGAAAAGACTCTAGGTATTATAATCAGCTCCTCTGGAAGAAAGCCACTCCGATCAATCAATTGGCATCTAGTCTAGGGTAGTGCCATAGCCTCTGTACAATGGTGCTCCACTACCTTGGGAGAGAGTTCTCTTGTTTGAGGGTACACTGAGGCATAGTAATACATCTATTTCCTTCTTCCCTTTCACTACTGGGTTTTGTTTGCTACAAAAGCCCTTTTGCTTATAGTATCTTGCTTCTCAGGATGAAGGTCAAGTTTCGGAATAATCTGCTTACTGTCAAACATACAATTCAACAGGGTTGCTTTTTCCCTTAGACAGAGATTGACAGACCAATTGGTTTGATTAAAGTGTGAACTGTTAAGTCTACACAAAAGAATGCATATTGCATAAAAGATCAATTCAAAATGTCTGGAGATGTTAAGATGTACTGTACATACTAAATTTAAAAAAAAGAAAATTATTTAGATGCATTTTCATTTGATATATTAAATTAAAGGTATCTTAATAAAAATAAGGGAAAAAATAATTTGAAACCCTTCTCTCCATACTGGATTTTCCCCAATTGTTATCTAAAGTTTTTGAACGTCTTTTGGCAAAACGTCTTAAAATGTTTGCTGATGGTAATCATTTGTTCCCTAGTTTGCAATTTGGTTTTCGTAAAGGCCTTGGAGCATGTGATGCCCTTATCACTATCTCCAATGCTGTACAGAAAGCACTTGATTGTGGTCAGGAAGGTCGTATGATTGGCCTTGATTTTAGTGCTGGTATTGAAACTCAAACAGTTGGGAGTAGGTGGGTTGTTTCTTAGCATAATTATTGAATTTTTAAGCAATAGATTGCAAAGAGTTGTTGTTCTGGGCATCACAGTGATTATAAGAATGTGATATCTAGTGTTCCTCAGGGTAGTGTTTTTGGCCCATAACTTTTCATACTATATACCCATGACACGTGGTTTGGTCTAGAAAACAAGCTTGTTGCATTTGCAGATGGTGCTACTCTCTTTGCATCAATTCCATCTCCTGAATGTAGATCTTGGGTTGCTGAATCCCTTAATTGAGATCTAGCTAAAATTAGCGCGTGGTGCAAATTATGGGGTACGAAGTTGAATCTTAACAAAACTCAAATTATGATTGTAAGTAGGCCAAGGACCGTGGCTCTTCAACACCCTGATCTCAACATTGATAATGTTTCTTTAACGCTATATGACTCTTAAAATTTTAGGTATGATTCTCAACAACAAATTTACTTTTGAGAAACTCATTAGGTCCGTACCTTTTTCAATTGCACAAAAAATTGGCTCATTGAGAATATCTTTCAAGACATTTGTTGATCAATCTATTCTGAAGAAGTGTTTTAATTCTTTCATTCCCTCTCGTTTTGAGTATTATTCTCATTGCTGGTCTTCAGCTGCTGATTCTCATCTCAATATGTTGGACAGGAACTTACGGTCTATTAAATTTCTTATTCCTGATCTAGATCTTAATCTCTGGCGCTGTCGTTCAATTAGTCCATTATGCATGTTGCATAAGATTTTTCATAGTTCTGACCATCCTCTACATCCTGATCTTCCCGGACAGTTCCATCTTGTTCGTAATACTAGGTATGCAGTTAATTCTAATAGTCCGGCCTTCATCATGAGGCTCAATACTACACAGTACTCAAGAAGTTTTATTCCAGCTTTGACCAAGTTATGGAATGATCTTCCTAATCGGGTAGTTGCGTCAGTTGAGCTTCAAAAGCTCAAATTCGAAGCAAATGTTTTGATGTTGAACAAGCTTACATTAGTCCTTTTATAGTTTATATATCAAATATCTGTTTTAATGTTGTTAACGTTTTTTAAATATTTTATTTAACTTTTTAATTACTTCCTATATCGTTTATTTATTTCCTTATTTCCTTTCCTCCATAGGCTATTTTTCCCTGTTGGAACCCTTGGGCTTATAGCATCTTGCTTTTCCAACTAAGGTTGTAGCCTGACAAATAATAATAATAATAATAATAATAATAATAATAATAATAATAATAATAATAAGAAGAAGAAGAAGAAGAAGAAGAAGGCTGAATAAAAGTTTTGAAACGTTATTCCATTTAGTAAGATATTGCTGATGTCCTATCATACTGACCTGGGTAGTTGGCGAGCTCAAGTTTCATATGAATAGCTCCATAACTTGTTTCCCTAAAACCTATAAAATTAAATGTATGAAGTAAAGAAAATGGCTCGTTAATATCATATAGTTAAACATGTCTGCTAAGAAGAACGAGTATGAAATCTATATTTCTGTATTATTATTATTATTATTATTATTATTATTATTATTATTATTATTATTATTATTATTATTATTATTGATGCTAGTATTATTATTATTATTATTTTTATCATTATTATTATAAAAATAACAACAACAATAATAATAATAATAATGATAATAATAATAATTATTATTATTGTTATTATTATTATTATTTTAATTTTAATTATTATTATTATTATTATTATTATTATTATTATTATTATTATTATAGGGTATTTTGAAGATTAATAGGTTATTATATAAAATAAATTCTTTGTAATAAAGGTAGACTTTTTCCTGGCGGGAAATAATCTGTTCATTTGCTTTGCTATGCAAGAGACCTCCAGAAAACATTTACATACCTTCTTACTTTCTATTCTCAACTAGAATTTTAGCCTCTATTTCTCAGACCAAATCTTGTTACAGTGATCGATCTACTAATGTCATATGCTTTAGGACAAACAGTTCTGAAATGCAACAGCTGGAAATTACCATGAAGAAATATAGCCATTCTCGGTAGTAGTCTCAAGAACAAATTGCCTGAATTATGGGGGGGGGGGGTGGATGCCATGAGATTACCAGTGTCTTGATGACAAGTAGCATCCTCCTCAAAGCAGCTGTCGAGAGAGAAAATATAATTTATCACAAACAACTCCTCAAGCAGATATGATGCATGATCTGCCATCCCTTGTCAATACAAATATTGCAGAAATATCCACAAAATTATTCAAACACGATTTTTATTTCTCTCTCTCTCTCTCTCTCTCTCTCTCTCTCTCTCTCTCTCTCTCTCTCTCTCTCTCTCTCTCTCTCTCTCCTAGTCCTGAGTGATGGAATTATTCCATATTCCGATGAAAAATGGCCATAACACATATCGGTTCACTTTTATCCTAATTTCCTCTAAACCTGAAGCCCAAACGGAAAAAAGACAAAAATACCCAGCAGATTTATATTAAATTCGGTGATCTTGGTTAATATACTATAATTCTCTGAAATATACACACTGAATAATCAAAACACCACTTCTTTGACTTTTTCCCTTGAATTGGTGATGCAGGAATCGGTTGCATATTTCCTATCTCCGTAATGTAAATCTATAATTTTTTTTTCTGTTCAAAACTTATACAGAAAACGTACTCTCAATTGTTACCATCTACAAAATCATAATAATGAAGAAAATTAATTTCGTTTAAGGAAAACTTTTACAACCGAACCATCGAAGATCTATCTTCATATTAACGCTAACCTTTATATCCTTCATGATGCATGTATGATGGCAGTACCGGTAATCCTAGACCATGGATACCTGTTACCAGGCCCTGACAGGTGTTTCATTTCGGCCTTGCAAATCCCCGCGCCAATCTAATGCACAGCTACCGGAGACAAAGATCACTTGGCCCGGCGTTACTATGGATGGTAAGAATTGCGTCTATGCCTGTACTCCATAACAAACTTCAAAAGTACATTGACACACGTGTTCATCCTCAGCAACATTTTGCCTACATTCACTGTTATGTTACCTTTACGAGTGTAAGAATGTAATGTTTTTTTTTATTGTCATTTAAATTATTACCTTTCATCATTCATTTAAGGTGCAATAACCTTTTAGGATGTAGGCTATATTACAATGATCGTTTACTGTTCGAAGAGCTTATATATGATTAATATTTGGTATCCTACATTAAATTCCTTATATTTTCTATTTTTAGCATATCACTTTTAATTCTGTATCTCTTGCTTTTTTATTTATAGATTTTAATATCAAAAAGAATTTCAATGTATTTTATAAATGTTTTAGATATAAGCCATGAGATATGGTATGTTAAATTTATGATTTATATTTAATGGGATTTACTGGTTTAGACTTGCTAATGATTTTTTGTCTATTCCTAAAAGTCAATAACTGTAAAGTCCGTGACTCCGATAACGATAATCTTCCTAGTTTTCCCTCCTCTGCACTAATAAGGAATTGATATAAAATTGAAAGATAGATAGATGGTTAGAGGAGGAGAGATAGATGCATAAGTAGATAAGAATTGGTCCATATAGGGTTGCTATGTTATAAATTACCATGTGGGAAAATCTCCTCAAGATCTCTTAAATTTAAGATGTCACTTTTTGAGGGACATTAGAGTGAAAGGAATATTACGCTGGCGGCTGTTTCTCCTAGACTTTCAAAGTTGGAGATTTTGCTTGATTTTCTAAACTGCGGAAGTTCTGATATAAAGAGCACTGCCAGAAAAATATAGCATCTATAACGCTGATTGTACTGCTGATATAATACGATTTTTGTTGAAAAGTGTATCCAGAAATACACAAATTAGTGATTATACTACTACTACTACTACTACTACTACTACTACTACTACTACTACTACTACTACTACTACTACTACTACTACTACTACTACTAATAATAATAATAATAATATGCCAACTAGCAAATCATTATATACAACTATATGATCACACTTTTAAGATAAAAAGAAATAGAATCTGACACTCTTTAGATAAAAAAAAAATATGTGGGATGCTTACCAAATCTCTCGAGACTACTCTTAAGATATCATGAAGCAAAAGACAAAATCTCATTTTGAAATACGTTTTCACACGTGTCAAGCCCCAGAGAAAATATTGAAATATGATTGTTAGGACTGAAATTCTTCCAACGACTCAGTTTACCTTAAGCAGTAGTGTCAGGCCAAAGAAGCTAGTTCTTCTTTTCATTATTTGTCGGGGTTATCGTACCATTTTTAAGAAATGTTCAAAACCTATATTTTTTGATAGTCCGTCTTTTAAATCTATATGCGGTTGTTAGACAAAATGTTCTTTATTTATTTCTCAATATTCATATTCATTTATAATCTTGAAACACATATAACACAAACATATATATATATATATATATATATATATATATATATATATATATATATATATATATGTGTGTGTGTGTGTGTGTGTGTGTGTGTGTGTGTGTTTGTGTTTGTGTATGTGTGTGTGTGTGTGTCGTGTGGAGGTGCAGTTATCATAACTTACTGAATTTTGCACAAGGTATTTGCAGGAATTCTCAATACATAGAGCTTGGAAAACCGTTATCCCTGTAGCAATTCACATTAAGAAAGACAGAAAACACCTGAAAAATTACTGTCCAATTAGTTTATTTCCAAAGATTATATTAGGCCAAATGACCACTAGACTAATCAACCATGATAATAGGAAGGTTTTAGAAGCAGGTATTTAACAACTGACCATATCCATATCATTAACCAGTTAGTGGAAAAATCAACTACGTATGATTAACTCCTATATGTGTGTTTTATAGAATAGAGGAAGCTTTTGATTATGTTGGATTCTTTCAGATATCCAAAAGCAAGATATATATGTGAATCTTATGTTAAAACACATAAAGATAACTTTACGGGTAGTACGACAATCGTAAAACTACATAAAAATAGCGAGAACATTCCGGTTGAGAAACAAATTGAGTGATATCACACATCTCATATAATTATGGACTGAAAATGAACATGAGTAAAACTCAGGAAAACTAAAAAACCGAAAATAAAAGAGGAATAAGCATTTGATGGAGAACTTTCGGTAAACAAATGGGATTATGAAAAATATAATGTCTCTCTATCTAAAAAGACAAGTATTTAATCGGATGATCATATCAGTATTAAATTATGCATCACAATCTTAGAGCCTTACTAAAAACCTAGACCATAATCTATTTATAACAAAGATCTACGGAAAAAAATGATGGGAATACCAATAACATATAGAAAAAAAAGCAATATGGATACAAACGAGGTAAGAGAAGGAAGAGAAAACGAGTGATTGACTAGCTAAAACAATGGAAGGACATGTCTGAGACCCTTTTTTTGCAGTGAAAGGACAATTCTGAGACGTTTGTCCTTCAGTGGCCTAGCATTAGTTGATAATGATGAGTATATATATATATATATATATATATATATATATATATATATATATATATATATATATATATATATATATATATATATATATATATATATACATATATATATATGTATATATATATATATATATATATATATATATATATATATATATATATATATATATGTATTATCTCATTCTAAGCCTCAGATAAATTTCGCCTGTCGTCTCTATCTTGAGCTTTTAAATCTAGACTTTTTCATTCGACATCTATTATTTCACGCTTCATAGTCCTCAGCCACGTAGCCTTATGTCTTCTAACTCATCTAGTGCCTTGTGAAGCCCAATTGATGGTTTGGTGAAATATTTCTCTTGGGGAGTGCGAGAAACATGACCAAAAGATCTCCATCTGTCCCTCACCATGAATTCATTCTCCTAAGAGTTTCATCTCTAATCGTGTCCTACCATCTAACTACCAATATTCTTCTGAAGGCTTTGTTCTCAAACCTACAAAATCTGTTGGAAAATTGTTACGTTTCCACCCAATATATTATTGTATGTCTGTTCTGTGATAAAATTTGTAGTTCACTCTGAACATCTGGAAGTATGAGGAGGGATTATCATTTGGAAACTTAAATTTATTTACAATTCAATTATACTTTTCCATATTTTTTTCTATATGTATATATTCATTTGGCGTCCAAGTAAGAGTATTCTCGTACTATAAATTGTCAAAGATAATAAGATTTTTATATTTGAGTCCAGCTTAAATGAAAAATTAATTATCTGTTAAAAGATATAAGCAAGAATATATTTATTCAAAAGAATTAAGAAGTAAGTAAAAAAATATAGGCCAAAGATGATGTTCATTCAGTTAAAAGAATATCATGAATTAACAAAAACTGTAAAGAATAAAAGAAGAAAGTATTGAGGCTTGTGGGCCAGATAAAATTTATATCCAGAAACAAGGCAGTCGACTTTACCCAGAATCTCTTCTCTGGATATTGGAAAACTTAGCTTCGGAGGTCGAGGAGCCTTCAGCAATTTGATTTTTTTACTTCTTTCTGTGGGACTTTACTCAAACAAAGTAAGAAAAACAAATTATTTTATTGAAATACCGACACGAGTCTTGGTGGTAAAAAGAAATTTTCTTTTTTTGTACAAATCAACTATTTTTCCACTTTTCAGCGATTACCAATCTCCTGATATCAGGTTACCGTGCGCCATTATATTCCAAAAATGTTAACATATACTTATCAACAATCATGTTATAATTTTATATATTCATAAGTGAAAACGTGTGTTAAAATTTCATGCTTCCATTATAGTCTGAAAAAAAAATGGCATTTGCCATTAGGTTCTGATTGATTTAGCTATGCTCAACTGCAACTGTTTTAAGTTCTTAAATTCATGACGAAGTCTTTTACTGTGGTTTCGTTCACAGAACAGATTACTTTGTTCCCTCCACAAAAGTCTTGAATTTGGTTTATGAATCCACTTCTCCCGAAACCAAGTGTCTAACACTAGATTTTTAATCCATGGACTAAATTGGACAAGTTATTTCTACTGTCTCTTTTCGTATTTGTAAGAGCTTTGATGATCTTTTTTTGTGTATAAATGTACTGTCATAACCAATTTTCTCTGTACTTTCATGACTGAATTTTCAAAATATAGCTTTCATGGGTAACTATTACCAAACAGAAAATTCTTCTTGAACATCACGATTCACCCTTGTTGCGAAGTAAACAAATATGCAAATACTTCATTGTCTAAATGTTTCTGTTTGGCTAAGGCTTCGAAACCTTAGCTAAACACAAATCTTTCATCATCAGCACTGAGAGAAAATACATGAAAAATAAACTTTAGTATGACTGCTTATAATGGGAAATAAAAGTTGATTCCAACTCTAAAGCAGAAGCACAACCGGTAGAAGTGTAGCGTATAGTTATTGCTTGTTTCTAATCCAGTTTGTAGTTCCGGTAAGGATTTTATCTTTATGACTTGTCTTCTACTTTGACTTCAAGCTATCTAAGACTAGGACATACTTATTAAATTGAAATAATTAAACTTTCTGATTTTTTTTATTACCTACTATGGGTTTCACAGACAGTGCAAGTGCGATTTTTTGCAATTATTCTGTAACGAACACTCGTATCAGTACGAGATTTTACTATAGTGTATTACACCCAGTAAGGAAATGTATAGGAGTATCATGAATCATTTATTGTAAATATTAAAGACTTTTGTACCTATACCAAGAGGCAAAACTCATTAGCCAAGCAAGAAAACGAACACCAGGTTGGAAGAGCTCCGCCTGCCTACAACCCCCTTCACCTCCAACCCCCATTTTCTTCCTCCCCTCTCCTTTCTTTCCTCACCTGCCCTACCTCTTTCCTTTTCTCTTTCTCTCTCTCTGAATGTTGCTTTGATTTGAACATATTTTTTTACGATTTTTTTTTCTGTCAATCTAATAATAATTGACACTGTTGTATAAATGTAACAGTTCAGTGGTTGTTACCCTCCAGTTAACTTATTAATATCTATTTATACACCGATTTGCTCTCTCCCTCCCTCTGCCTGTCAGTTTTTACTAATGTGGGGAGTTGTACAGAGGCTTAACCAATTTTTCCTTTTGCCCCATGCTTCTGAAATTTAAAGTGTTTGCTAAATAGCAATATATATATATATATATATATATATATATATATATATATATATATATATATATATATATATATACAAATATATATATATATATATATATATATATATATATATATATATATATATATATATATATATATATATATATTGTCTTTGAGTTTGAACAATATGTAATTGTACACAATTATATCATTGCATATTTCGGTATTGGGTATGAGCATAGATGATACGTATCCATAGGAAATGAGAAACAAAATCTTTATTTCATCTAATACCACATATATCCCCCACCCCCTAATTGAATTTGATTGAATATTGCTATCGACCGATGACGGGACTCGAATGTGGGTAGGGCATAACCTTCATATTTAATTTTTTTTTTTTTTTTTTTTTGTGTGTTTTTATTTTAATTTTTTTTTTTAGTCTTCATCGCTTTCTAATAGCAAGTCAACTTCATCTTCAGTGTCACTGTCAAGATTAATAATGACAGGATCAATACTATCATGCATGTTATCTGTTGAACGATAACTATCCTCAAAACCTCGTGATCGACGTACTGCCCCTGCCCATGCATCGCGAGTGACAGAGATCCTTGCCTCCTCTAATCTGGCATGTACAGTAGGTCGGCTCGGGTGAAACGTTGGAGTGAGGAGTGGACGTAACGTTTCATGTGTCCCCACACCTGCTCGATTGCATTGAGCTCGGGATGTGCGGGCGGCAGGCATACGATTTCATGGCCCCATTCTCGAATGGTGTTATCTACCTTGTACTTAGGCTCTGGCCTATTTTGACGGCATATGTATAGGAGTTCAGGTCTTGTAGCATGATGCGGGAAGGATATATTTCTGTGCTGTAACCATTCAATGAGGTCAGATTTCCTGGTAGCTGTGGTGGGACAACGACTATCTTCTGTCATTATACTGTGGTATGGGACATTGTCCATCACTAATACCGAAGGCTCCTCCAGGAGTGGCAGGAGCTGAGTTGTTAGCCAACGTAGGAATATATCGCCATTCATTTCCCCGTGGTAGTCGCCGCTGGTATTTTTAGCAGGGAAACTGAGGAAGGAACCGTCAATGAAGCCATCGGCTGTACCACCTGCGACTACCACGAAACGTTCCCCCTCACCTGGTGGCACCTGACGACTGTAATTGGCACTGGTATTAGGCTGCGTGGTTTCCACCCATTCCATGTTATGGCTCATTCTGGTTGTGAACTCGTTTCATCCAGGTACACTACCTCCCTGCCGTCTTCCCTATGTCTTTGAAGGTCCCGCAGGGAACGTATCCTTTGGCACATGATGTCAATTGACTCCTTCCTGACATACATCTTGCGCTGAGTGGTCTTATACTCGATTCCCATTTTGTGGAGTAAGCGCCTTAGCTTAATCTTTGAGGTACTCTCGGGGATGATGCTTTCTTCCTTCAGGTTCTGTGCCAGGGATGGGAGAGTAAAAGCCTTCTTGGCAACAAACTTTGTATGGATGTGTCGACGTATGGCTCCTACAGAGAAACTGTCAAAGATAGGCTGTGCTGGAGGCGTTGGTGGTGTGACGGGACGTGGCTTAGTACTACGATACACAATTGAATGCACCGTACTCAATTTCATCCTCAAGGCTGCTGCAACACGGTGGTAAGGCCTGTATGAAGGAAAGACTTTATATAGATATGTATTATATAAAATAAAATCTTAAACATCCATCACTTGAAAATAAATGTATCAGTATAATCAAGACTTTAACTCTGATGAATGCCCTGTGGAACTGTGGAAAGAGTCAATATTTATTAGTAATTCATAGAGTAACTGTAACAAGTCACCTATGCACACTAATCTGAAGGCAGTTGTCAGCTTTCTCTCTATTAAAAAAGTTGAAGAGTTGGGTGACAAACTCATTTCTGCAACCATACGGACAGATATCTTCTGAGGTGGCCATCACTTCTTTAAGCTCTCCCTCGTAATACCAGTAAATGGTATTACGAGTAGAAATAAGGTTTTCCAAAAGAAGGCAAGAAAACGCAGGTACGTATACAACAGCCATTTTCCTATCAGTCATAGTGTCTATCACTCAGCTACTTCAAAACCCTTCAGATAGGTGTCAATCTAATAATTATTTACATAACCAATACCATAGAGAGAGAGAGAGAGAGAGAGAGAGAGAGAGAGAGAGAGAGAGAGAGAGAGAGAGAGAGAGAGAGAGAGAGATGAGCAAACCAGTGAATAAAGCAGTCAGTCATCTGATAGGTAACAACCGATTGAATTGTTCCATATCTACAACAATAAATATTATAATTAGATAAGATAGATAGATAGATAGAGTGCTTGATATAAAAAAAAATCATACAAAATAAGTTGCAACTTAAGCTACCTTCTCAGAAAGAGAGCATGGAGGGAAGGGAAAGAACGGAGAGGAATGGATGGCGTGGAGGTGGAGAGAGATAGCTTGAAGCAGGGGGAGAGCAGGTGAGGGATGAAAGGAGAGGGAGGGAGGGGGTGGAGGTAGAGGTTCTGTATATTATTGTTCGGTTTTGTGACTGGATGATTGAGATTTTGCCCTTTGGCATAGGGGCAAGTGTCTTTATAATTAATAATTAACGATTCATTATACCCCTATAAATTTCCTCACTGGGTGTAATACCCTCATCTCGTATTGTTACGACTGTTCGTTACAGAATAATTGCAAAAGATCGCACTTGCACTGTCTGTGAAACTCATAGTAGTACATGAAAACTTTTGACGATTTTGACATACTACCATTCTCATCAATCTTTTGGCCTTAATACTTGGTACTTGCGAAAAATATTCTAAAGGCAGTTTCAGTACACCTAGAGGCAGCTTCACTGCAAAAATAATCAGCTCGCCTGGAAACTGTACAATCTGAAAAGGAAAAAAAAAGAAATAGGGGAAGATTTTCTATCAGCCTCCAAAATAGCTTGTCAATGTTTTTTTTTTTTTTTTTTTTTTTTTTTCACATGTAAACTATGTCTAGACATGAATATTGTATCCTGAGAATTTTAATGATAGTTAAATATTATTAAAAAAAGATCATATACTAAAATATGGTAAATATTTTATTTCTATTTTTAACAAACTAAAGTAGAGCAGGAATTTTCTTCTCTGATATTAATGAATCTATGATCTATGTGGCTTATAATATATGCAAATTATTGTTAGAATTATAGAAAATTTAAAAATAAAACAGAAATAATGTATACTAGCCATTTTTGGGTACAAAAAGTGCAGTTTTGTGATATGATGATGGTAAGAGAACAATCTGGAAGAAATGGTAAATCTTTAGTTGGCCCCCCCCCCAAATAAGACTTATGCGTCAAAAATATATTTTATTTTGAAATGTAAACTGTAAATTGAGACATGAAAATAGTTCGCCAAAAATATTTTTTTTAATATAAATTATAAATTAAGACATGAAAATTGGAACCATAAAATTTTAGTATTAGTTGAATATCATAAAATGAAAAATATTTATATTTTTTTAATAAAGAAAACTTTAGGGGAGCAGGAATTTTTATGCTTTTATGATCTATGTGGCCTATAATATGCGCATATTATTGCTGGATTGTAGAAAATTCTAAGATGAAAAAAAAATAATGAATAATACCCTTTCTTGTGGACAGTAAGGGCAGAGTGTCGTAGTATGACGATGGAAAAATGGCTGTAATTTATACACAAAAGTTTCCTCCTAGGTGAGGAGGAATTGGGGCAAAAGGGCACCTTTATCGCATTTCAGTCTTTTTGCCTCTTCCCCTTGTGGCCTTGGGACCTGTTGTACAGGGCCAAATATATGTTGGATAACTAAAGAAATATTCCTATTGATGACCAATCTGGGTTAGATGTTACAATACATTTGGTCGAAGGTGTTCAATCCCCTTTTTGTAGCATGATAAAACATGGATTTACATTTTACTTCCCTTGACGATGGTTTTCATATGGTGAACTGTAGACAGCAGCTGAATCCTTTTTTGCTGTGTATAATTTCTGGTAGAGCACTGTTACTTTATTCTTGTAGCTGTATAAGGCCACAGAATTGCCAATATTCATTGTGATGCGTATGATTTCAGTTGGTACATAAGGCTTTATTTGATTGCCCTGACTAAATGCATAGACAGTTCTTTCAGCTTGTGGTCTAAGAACAGAGATGTAAACCTATTGTCTCTGTATACTAAATGCCCTAAAACACTGGAATGGCCTGATTAGTTTTATAGTGAAGACATCTCTAAGCGTGTGACTCTTCACCATACCTGAAATGGTTCCTTTTATTACA
>NC_090750.1:52551777-52566777 GCF_036898095.1 Palaemon carinicauda | reverse complement strand
CAGCCTGGGTAAGAAATTGCTATATTCAAACAGTCAAGCCTTTGGTTTCAATTATAGCATAAACAATTTATAAATGGTATCTAAAAGTTTCAAAATAAATTTTTTCCAGTCTCATTTGATTGTGCTATGAATTCTCTGGCTATGGTGATGCCATCCGAGATTTTGAGGTGATCTTGTTGTATTCGAAAAATTATTGTGTGGTTGAGTAGCAACTGCGCCTATAGAAGAATTTAAGTATTGTCTTTGGTCTTTGTGAAACTGAAAAGGAACACACTAATGAGCTTGAGCTGGCTGGTTATATCATGTCTATTTTCAATAACTTTCTACAACTGGGTCCATATGCCACACTTCATCTGTCATCTCACAGAATAGTTCCTGAACCTTTGTGGTGGATTTTGGCTTGTACTGGGATCTAGAAAATTAGTTTTAGTTTTAAACTTGCAAAATAAGCATGTTCCGGGTATCTTTTGACTGTGTAGCGTCAACAGTATTAGTGAGCAGCGATTCACGCTTTTTTTTTGTACTTTAATAAATTTTTTGGGGAGGAATGCTCCTTCAGATTCAGCATAACACTGCCAATGACTGAAAATAAATCAGGTCTATAATATTCTTCTTCTAATGCACGGATTTACTTAATTATAGCGGTAGAATTATTCCTTCTTGGAACTTTTCGTCTATTTGACAAAGTTAAGGATTCCAATGGCAGTTCATTGTAATTCTCTTCAGTATGACAAGAATTATGAAAAGCTGCAATAGTCCGAACAGACAGCATTTGTTTTCTGACCTTGTTAGCTGCCTCAAGCATGCGGACACTGTAGCAGAAGATTACTGTATTATTGCATTCAAATATTTGAGAACATCTAGCATAGATTATTCTTCTGGTGATCTATTTAGAAAGAAAATTGGAAAGATACACTTCAGTGCACCAGGAGAATTTACTTCATAATCAGATTTGGATGTATCATTCAACTACACTCTTTTGAACTTTCAAGGATCTTGGTACAGGTTTCCCAAATGTTGTACATTTTCCAATGCATTTGTTGCTGTCTGTGATGCTTAGAATGCCTTTTTATATAACCAGCTGATTGTCATGTGCACTACAATAAACATACAATATTAGTGGCTGTGACCAATTGACTCCTGCCTGCCAGGGTTTATGGTGACAAATTATATTGCTAGTAACATCATCAGTATGGAAACATAAGCTTGTTAATGGCAAAATCAACCAAATGAGAACATAAACAGAAAAAAAAATGCTGTAAGAATTACCAGTAGTTTATTGCTTATCTTCAAGTTTAGGTACACCACTTACAAATCCTTGGTAACATACCTAATACAAATGCAGTGCTGTTTAATCCCTTGAATATTATGTATTTCATCCATTATGCATGGGAATCACTGTTCAGTTCCTTACATATATTACGTACAATAGTTTCACCCACAATCCCAAAAATCCTCATTATGTCCTCTTAATGTTATCCCTTGTATAGCCAGGCATTTAAATGTGATCAATTTCAGCATTGTCAATTATGAACGAGCTTGATCTGTAGCTGTATATAAATTCAGTTGTGTTTTAACAGGTTGGATTTCTTTATGGTACGTCAACCTGACAGTTTATGATGGTTTGATTTTTCATGGCTTTTAAATCTTTAAATGGCTTTCTGCTAATTCTTAAATCGGGTTTTGATAAATATTCCCTCAACTTTTTTGTAAAGATGCCTTGATTTTATTCCTATTGCTTGGACACAATGTAGGCAAATAACAGATTCTGATTTATTAACATCATAATGCCACTATGGGTGGTCCTGGAACCCTTTTTGTTGATATGGTAGCCTCTTTTTTCATCATTTACACGGGAATTATGTGTTTTCGACAGAAATATCTGATCACGAATTAAAATCTAGTGCTTGTGAGAGCCTGAAAGTTGTGTTTGTCCATGAGGTTGTGCTGGGACTGGTGTTTATTTAGGGTGTAGCATTTAAGCTAGGCCTAAATTGGTATCTCTTGATCTCACAAATTTTTTTTTGAATATTCATATTCTGCAAAATCATAAAAAAATGATAATCAAATAGAACCAAAGAATAACACTGACCGGTTATCCTCCTGTCTAGTACAGTGGAAAAAAGCATTTTTCTATCAATTGTGTGGCAGAGGTATTGTCTCAGTCCTGGACTCAGAGTTTAGGATGTTTACTAATGATGACACTGCTATGTTTGGGCACCACAGTTAGGAATTGGGCTTACACGGATAACCTTCTGAATCCCATCTATTCTGATTAAACCAGAACTGAATCCAGACACCTTTACCTTTATGGAGTTAAAGAGACAGTGAACGCTTATTATCTTTGTAAAGAACACTCTTATCAGTGCGAGATTTTATTAAGGTATTACACAGCTTCCAACTTGATATAAGTATCCTGAAGCACTAGTTGTGAAAATTAATATACTTTTGTCCCTTCAACAGTTTATTTTACCTTTACGTTCCATAAAACGTACGTGTTTGCCAAATTATAATACTCATATAAAGGATCATTATTTTATATGTTTAATGAGAAATTATGGATTACTATACAATACATCATAGTTCATATGGACACTGGGTATAAGCCCGGATGACGATTATTTGAGATGACAAAAATACAATTTAAACCTTTATTTCACATATTACTATGCATTTTTTTTTGCACAAATCCTACTCCCCCCAATCCTTGATAGAAACCTTTGAGCACGCACCTTTATTAAAAACCACTGACCTAATAGAATCTACTGTCATTTGGTACAGTATCATTTTGACTCATCTTTGTAAGTAAACATAAACAATGAAACGTTCGGCATTCGAGAAAATAATACAAAAATAAATTCATCTCTCATTTTCATAAATAAATTCATATTTAAATGAATAATAAATAGATATCCAAAATACTTTAAAATATACACACATGTTCTTCCAAACTTAGATAAATTTTCTACAGAAGTTAAGAGAAAACTTTAGGATACGCATTAAGTGGTAAAAATTTAAATTTAGTTACTCTGTCGTAGAAGGAGCGTGATATTTAACCTTAATATTTCTGATATTAGCGGGGACAGAATATGCCGTGCCCCCCTTATCTCAAACTTTGGTGGGGGATATGTCCCACCAAGAGTTACACCACTGTATCAGTTTATCAAAAATTAAATATTTCCAAAGTTTATTGTTTCATTGTGGGGGAAGATAGGCTAGCTAATGACATTATTTTTTATTAGTCATAAGAAACCTTTCTTTTTAATTCATAAAAAAATTATGATTCTGACATTTTTCTCCCAATCTGAGGTATTCCTTTTCCTTTGACCCTCTGAAATTCATTGTTTGTATTGAAAAAAATAAAAACGTAAGAAGTGGCACTGCTTCATCGTTATCAGTTTGGAACTTGTTAATATTAGCCATATATAAAAAAAAAAATGTCTTCTTCCGTAGGTTATGCTTCAAATGGTATTCCAATTGTAATTTTCTCAAATCATTTGGATATATATATATATATATATATATATATATATATATATATATATATATATATATATATATATATATATATATATATATGTATGTATATATATGTATATATATATGTATGTATATTATATATATATATATATATATATATATATATATATATATATATATATATATATATATATATATATATATATATATATATATATATATATACATTTCTGTTTTTTATTTTTATTGCTAAATTTTACCTTAGACAAGGCTCATATATTCATGAGTTATTTATGACATAATGATCATAAGAGGGTATAATGCTAAATGAATAATATATCACATGGGTCATAACCTTCTTATGGCATGAAAGCATCACGAGAGAGAGAGAGAGAGAGAGAGAGAGAGAGAGAGAGAGAGAGAGAGAGAGAGAGAGAGAGAGAGAGAGAGAGAGAGAGAGCATCAGAATAATTATGGACGAGTTCCAAAACGCCGTTGGAGGCATGTAGTCAGTGGAAGTGATTGATGAAATCATCTCTTTCCTCAGACTAGGATGGGATTCACAATGATTGTCTCCCTCTCATGGAGTCTGATGTCTTAGGTAGAGATGCATCGTATAAAGGTAAATGTTGTCAAAACGAATTACCATTTAGTCTTACATTATTATTTTATTCTGGGCATTAGAAACTTGATGAGGCTGTGTATCCTTACAGAGCTCCTTCCTTTTTCATAACCTTTTTAATTGCGGTGGCCAATATGAAACGTCTCTACGTGGCATTCTACCGGACTGGGGTCGAGTCACACATAAGCTCGATAGTATCTTATAGTGTCTACAACCTCACAATTCTAGTTAGGTAAGGATAGCGAGACTGGGATTTTGGAAGCCTACAGATCTAGCTGCCGAGTCATCAGCAACCATTAGATTTGGTGGAGAGGAGGCTTAGACGTTGATCGTATGTAGATATGGTCAGATTGCAGGGAATTGCCCTGCTATCTAAAGAAATGTTACTGTCCATAGCCTCCGTCATTCATGAGTAGCTTTTAAACCAGAAAGCCTTTAATGAGCATTACATTTGCCAACTAAAAATAGTATTAGATGTACGAACATGGAATAGAAAAAATTTTTTCATCATAATCTGGGTACTTATTCTAGAGTCAGTTTTAATACTTATGCATCAATTAGTTATAAAAGACACACACACACACACACACACATATATATATATATGTATGTATATATGCATATATATATATTATATATATACATATATACATACATACATATAAATACATATATATGCAAATATATACACATATATATATGTTTATATATATATATATATATATATATATATATATATATATATATATATATATATATATATATATATATATACACATATATATATGTTTATATATATATATATATATATATATATATATATATATATATATATATATATATATATATATATATATATATATATATGTGTGTGTGTGTGTGTGTGTGTGTGTATACATATATATATATATATATATATATATATATATATATATATATATATATGTGTGTGTGTGTGTGTGTGTGTGTGCGTGTGTGTGTGTGTGTGTTTATGTGTGTGTATGTGTTTGTGTGTATATGATGAAGAAGCTTGCTCTAATTTAAGGGATGGTACAAGTACTCTTTTAAAAAGCAAGAACATCATTTATAAATGTCCAAGATGTGTCGAGACTGCAAATCCCAATGGTTCATGGGCCAGGCAATCAAGGGATGACATGATGAGACTAAGCATCAACATAGAAGAGATGAAGGTAAATGTACAACAACAGATGTCTGGTTTTATGGATATGATAACTGCTCAATACACTGATATGCGTCAAGAAATTGTTGAGCTGAAAGAGAAACTTATGGAATACGAACAAGAGAATGTGACCAAGACTACATATGCAAGTAAGTTGAAATCAAGAAACACTTTGGTTATAAAATCTACGGAGGAAAATAAGAAGGCTTCGGATATCAAGAAAACTATCATGAAGAAGATAACCACGAATGTCGAACATGTCAAAACCTCTAAACAAGGCCACTTGGTAGTTAATTTTGCGGATAAAACTGGGTTAGAAAAGGCTAAAAATGACTTAGAAGAGGTCAAGAATGACATTAAGGTAGAAGTAGATAAAAAGGATCTACTTAAACCGAAGATCAAGGTCTGCAATATTGATGAAAATGAAGATGATATAATTGCCAGTATAATGGAGAAGAATGAATGGTTGAATGATATATGTGAAAATGAAGAAGACTTTAAATTGATCATGAAGTTTAAATCAAGACAAAGCGGTAAATTACACGTCATTATAAAGTGTAGTCTATCTATCAGGAAAGTCTTCCGTAAAAGGGATGATAGAGTATATACCACGCTTGGAGGATGCTGTAAAATCTATGATTCCTACAATGTATTTCAGTGTTATAAATGCCAGGAATTTGGTCATACTGCCGAAAATTGTAGCAAGACTCAGGTATGTGCCAAGTGTAGCCAGGATCATCGAACCACGGATTGTAATGTAAATACGTTAAAGTGTCATAACTGCACAGTGAGGAATTACAATGATACGAATCATAAGACATATGCCGATAACTGTAAAGTATACAAGGAGGAGCTTACCAGGATAAAAAATAGAACCGATCATGGAGTCTAGCCCATTGGTTAAGTGTGGTCTGATAAATATTCAATCGGTGGGGAATAAAACCATAAAGATTACAAATCTTATTAACGAAATGGAATTAGATTTATGCTTATTAACGGAAACTTGGTTGCAGGGAAATATTAGTGATAACTCAAAGATTCAGTAGATGACGCAGTGTACTCACGATTTCTACCACGTACCAAGAAAGGACAAAACTGGAGGAGGAGTGGGTGTCTTTGTGTCGAAAACATTCTCTAGGGTTTCTATCATGAATGAAATAGTATTTGAAACGTTTGAATATATCTGTTTAAAACTGACAAGAAACAATAAGGTATTGAATATAATATCATTATATAGATCACCAGGGAGTAATATGACGAAATTCATTGAAGAATTTAGTATTCTTGTGGGTGTGGTGGACGATATTAAAAATACATTAATTGGTGGAGACTTCAACTGTTGGGTAGATGATGAAAATGATAATAAGGTTAAAGAACTCAAGGAAGTATTTGAGATGTTTAATTTAATAAACAGTGTTTTTGGTATCAACGTCAGTAGGTGGTCATACACTCGACTTGGTCATATGTGGAAAAGACTCAGACCTAATAAAAAACCCTGAAGTGGAACCAGACTTTGAGATCTCAAAAACACAAACTCATCACCTTTAATGTTAATATAAATTGCACCAGAGTATTGAAAAAATGGATCACATATAGGGAACGGGAAAATTTTGATGCTGAGAATTTTATTGAAGCTAGTGTAGCGCAAATGTCTTGTGTGAACACACAATGTGAACATATGGTAGACATAGAATGTATTGGGTACTATACCAAGAAATACAACGACAATTTTGGAAAAATGTACGATACCATGTGTCCCATAAAGAACAAAGAAATAGTGGTATGCGAAAATGTTAGATAGTATAATAGAGAGCTATTAAAGGCAAAAAGACACAGATGTAAGATGGAAGGTAGATGGAAAAGAGCCAAATCCTTACAAGCCAGAAATCTATATAATAAGGCCAGAAATGACTATAACATCCTGTTAGAAAAAACAAAAAGAAAATTCTACAACGGCGAATGTAAAAAAACCAATAACATGAAGGACTTTCACAAAAATCTTGATGATTTGATGGGATTAAAGAAAAAATATATCTTGCCTCACAATGTTTGTGCAGACAGTTTTGCTATATTCTTTAATGAAAAAATTGATAAAATCTATAGAGGTTTCCCCCAAAATCACTTGGAAGGACAGTCAGCTATGCCAGTGATGGAGGGAAAGGAGTTAATAAAATTTAAGGAAATAAATATGTGCGACTTGTTAAAGGTTATGAGAGAGATGAAGAATACATATTGTGGAAACGACCCTTTCCCAAACAGTTCAATAAGTGAAGCTCCAAACAAGCAAGTTGTATATAATATTTACCTGAACATAATTAACTAAAGTATATCACAATCCTGTTTTCCTAGCTTTGAAAAAACTGCGTTGATCAAACCAATTTACAAAGGGAAAGGTGATGTAAACGAGCTAATTTCATATAGGCCCATTTCAAATTTATCCTACATGTCAAAGCTTATTGAAAAAGTCATAAGTGAGCAATTATGGGCGCATATTGACGAGTTAGAGGTATTCCCGGAAAATCAATCGGCCTACAGAGCTAATCATTCTACAGAAACTACTTTGTGCTCAATAATGAATGATATGATAGGTCTTCTTGATGGGGGAAAGTGTGGAATTTTAATTATGTTAGATTTTAGTGCTGCTTTTGACACTGTTGTGCACGAGTACTTACTTGACGACTTAAAGTCTATTGGAGTGACTGAGGAAGCACTGAAATTTTTGCGAAGTTACTTAGTGAACAGGAAGACTATTGTAGACGTTTCTGGAAAACGATCTAATGAGAGAATTCTTATGAAGGGTGTACCACAGGGTAGTGTTCTGGGCCCTATCTTGTTTAACATATATATTATCGAGCTATCACACATCTTGAAAAAACAAAAAGTGGGTTTTAAACTATATGCAGATGATACTCAGTTTTACCTCTCAATTTCAACAACACAAGATACAGAGAAGAAAATTGATGAGATAATGACTGAAATAAAAACATGGATGCAGAGGAAAAAGCTCAAATTAAATGATGATAAAACAGAATGTATGTTCTTTGGCACAAAGGTGGCTTTGAAGAATTAACAGTTAATTCAAAGTATAAAAATTGGTGATGCTGATGTTGGGATTGTGCCTGTTGTGAAAAATTTGGGTGTACTGATAGACTGTAATTTGTCAATGAAGGACCAAATTGTGAACACAGTGAAAGTGTGTAACTATCACCTGAGAAACATAGCATTTATTAGAAAATATTCAACAGGGCAGTACAAAAATTTTAGTGATGAGTCATGTAATATCAAGGCTTGATTATTGCAATTCTCTGTACTACAAATTGCCCAATACACTACTAAGAAAGCTTCAAAATGTGCAAAACTGGGCGGCTAGACTGATAAAAGGCATTAAACTAAGGGAGAGAATAACTCCTGCATTGATCGATCTACATTGGTTACCTGTTAAGGCTAGAATTGAATTTAAAATTTGCTTGTTGACTCACAAAGCACTTACAGGTGATAAGCCTAAATATCTTCGTGATTGCTTGGTCCCCTACCCTGAAGCTACCAGCGCCGCTGTAAGAGTTAGACATGCTGATGACCCACATAGACTATTCGAAATTAGTGTGAATCATGCAATAGGAGGAAGAACGTTCAGTTATGCTGCACCGAGACTCTTTAACGACCTTCCACTCGATGTCAAGAATAGCAATAATGTGGCAGCTTTCAAGAAAAACCTGAAGACTTATCTTTTTAGAAAGTGTTATAATAGTGACCTGAAAACTATTAAGCCTGAATACAAATGCTAGCGAAATAACTGATAACGATACAGAGCAAAATATTAACTGGAAAGAAATAATTTTTTTTCACACACCAAGGCCCGCCTGAACAGACCTTTAGTGTTTGGTGGAGGGCGAGAAATAAACCCCTAAAAGTAAGTATATATATATATATATATATATATATATATATATATATATATATATATATATATATATATATATATATATATATATATATATATATATATATATATATATATATATATATATATATATATATATATTGTGACGGCGCCGAGTAAGGTTGTGAACTCAAAGGCAGGTTGGAAACGACTGAGTTATATTATTGTAGAACACTCTCCTTATATACAAAACCTCAAGGCAACAGGACATAACAAGTTCACAAGACAGACAATATTACAGAGGAAAAACCAGACATGAATTTTCATGTTCGTTTTAGTGCGAGGAAAGAGCGAAGATACAAGCATAATATATACAAAAGGAATTATGTACAATTGTGTGAAACACGGTTGGTACATGGCTCCCCCCCTAAAAATGACATACTGTACATGTTAAATAGGGCGCCCTGATCTAGAGAGGCGAACTGTAGGGGGGTCATCTGGCAGAAGATAAGCAGATTTTAGACGATCAATGGAGACCCAGTCCTCGTTGCCCCGAATGTTTAGGAGGCATGCTTTCGGACTGCGTCGGGTCACAAGGAAAGGGCCCGTGTAAGGGGGCGTTAGTGGAGGCTTGCTGGTGTCGTTGCGCAGGAAGACGTGCTTTGCAGAGTGCAAGTCCGTTGGTATGTGATGCTTCGCTGGGGACTTGTAAGTCTGGCGGCACGGAGTAATTTTTCCCACGACATGATGTATGCGCTGGAGATCGTCGGAGGAGGTTGTAGAAGGAAAAAATTCGGCAGGGACGACCAACGGGTCGCCATACACCATTTCAGCTGCCGAGACGTCGAGGGCGTCTTTAGGAGTGGTCCTTAGTCCCAGGAGGACCCAGGGAAGCTGAGTAAACCAGTTGCAATCCTTGCAGCGGGAAATCAAAGCTGCTTTGAGGGTGCGATGAAAACGTTCAACCATTCCATTGGCAGCGGGGTTGTAGGCCGTTGTCTGATGTAGGGTGATGCCCAGGAGATTCGCTAATGACGTCCACAATTGAGAGGTGAAAGTGGTTCCCCTGTCAGAAGTAATAATCTCATGGATACCGAATCTTGAATCCATCCAGAGAGTAAGGCAGATGTACATGAGGCGGACGTTGCAGTTTCAATGGGAATGGCTTCAGGCCAACGAGTGGAGCGGTCGAAGACGGTAAACAGGTAACGATGTCCTTGTGATGTGGGTAGGGGGCCTACAACGTTGACATGAATGTGTGCGAAACGCCGCTGAGGTTGAGGAAAGGTGCCCACTCCTGAATCCGTGTGTCGATGTACTTTGGAAGTTTGGCAAGAAGTACAGGCGTGGACCTAATCCTTAGCATCCTTAGAAATGCCGTGCCAAATGAACTTTGCCTTCAGCAGCTGTGCAGTAGAACAGCACGAGGGATGTGAAAGGCCGTGGATAAAATCAAACACCTGTTTGCGCATGGGAGCAGGAATCCAAGGTCGCGGTCTACCAGTACTGACGTCACAGAGGAGGGTGTTATTGGAGTCTTCGAGGGGAAAATCTTCCCAACAGGGGGACGTGCAGGATGTCCTACAAGCTTGATACTCTGGATCCTGTCGTTGGGCTTCAGCCAGGGCGTTGTAATCCAATCCCAGTTGAACGGCAGCCAACGTGTTTCTTGACAGGGCATCGGCAACGGGATTCATTTTCCCAGGGACGTATCGTAGGGTGCAATTGTATTCAGCCACGGCGGAGAGATGTCGGCATTGACGGGCGGACCAGGCGTCAGACTGTCGAGTGAAGGCGTGCACCAGAGGTATGTGGTCTGTGCGAATGACAAAGGGCGTACCTTCTAAGAAATGGCGAAAGTGACGGACAGCCAAGTACACCGCCAGCAATTCTCGATCGAAGGTAAAATAACCCGATTCTGCCTTGGACAGTTTACTGCTGAAGAAGGCCAATGGGCGGGGTGAGCCTTTGACCACCTGCTCGAGTACTGCAGCAATAGCGACGTCGCTGGCATCGGTGGAGAGAAGGAGAGGGGCGTGTGGGATAGGAAAAGTGAGAGTCGCAGCAGTTGATAGGGCCTTCTTTGCATTGCAGAAGGCTGCTTCTTGAAGGGGACCCCACTTCAGATCCTTCGGCTTGCCCTTAAGGTAGGCGTAGAGGG
Organism: Palaemon carinicauda; assembly: GCF_036898095.1. Classification (NCBI taxonomy): domain Eukaryota; kingdom Metazoa; phylum Arthropoda; class Malacostraca; order Decapoda; family Palaemonidae; genus Palaemon; species Palaemon carinicauda. The sequence goes on along the minus strand of NC_090750.1, from coordinate 52,555,454 downwards.
GAGCAAGAGTGGCAGCAATGGCTGGCACAAAACGGTGATAATAGTTGATCATACCCAAGAATTCCTGCAGAGCTTTGACGGTCGAGGGCACGGGGAAGTTCTGAACGGCTGCTACCTTCTCAGGGAGGGGGTGGACACCTTCAGGAGTGATGCGGTGCCCTAAGAACGATACTTCGTTGGCGCCAAAGGTACACTTGTCGTACCGGACTACAAGGCCGTTTTGTTGCAGGCGGTCGAGCACGATGCGCAGGTGACGAAGGTGTTCCTCTTTTGAAGAGGAGAACACAAGTATGTCGTCCACATAACATACACAGAAAGGGAGGTCCCCTAACATGCCATCCATGAGACGTTGAAATGTTGCCCCAGCATTACGAAGGCCAAAATAGGAGTAATTGAAGGTGTATGTACCAAACGGAGTGGTGATGGCGGTCTTGGGGATGTCTTCTGGGTTCATAGACACCTGATAATACCCCTTCAGGAGGTCGAGCGTAGAGAAAACCTTCGTTTTGTGCAGGTAGGAGGTCACGTCGGCAATGTTTGGGAGGGGTTAGTGATCCGGTTCTGTTTGCATGTTCAGGCGCCTGTAATCCCCGCACGGACGGAGGGAGTCGTCTTTCTTCAGAACGATGTGTAATGGCGACGACCATGGGCTGGAGGCCTTTTGGCAAAGGCCCATTTTCTCCATTTCGGCGAACGTCTGTTTGGCAGCTGCCAATCGTTCCGGTGCCAGATGTCTGAATTTTGTGAAGACTGGCGGTCCCGTCGTCTTGATATGGTGATAAATACCGTGTTCGGCAGGAACCGTGGGCGTTTGGCGAAGTTCTTGACGGAAAACTTCCGGGTACGACGTGAGGAGGTGGGTGTAGGCATCCGGGGTGCGCTGATGTGAAGAGCGAGGTTAGAGTGGGCGGGTTGAAGAGGTGTCGACAAGTACGAGTCTGCGTTGACCAATCATCGGTGGGCGACATCGACCAGAAGGTAGAAATGAGAGAGGAAGTCCGCACCGAGGATTGGCATTGTGACGTCAGCAACGAGAAACTTCCAATTGAATTTACCGTTTCCGAACGATAATGTGAGGTTCTCGTAACCGTAGGTGGGTATCGCAGATCCGTTGGCAGCTACTAAGCGGACGTCGGCAGATGTAGACAGACTATGTCGTGCCTTGAAGAGTTTCCTTGGCAAAAGAGAACGACAAGCACCCATGTCTACCAAAAATCGCTCACCCGTTCCTGCATCCTGTAAAAAGAAAAGATTAGAAACATGGGAGGCCACCGCCACAAGTGATGGCCTACTTACACGTTTTTTGGCCACTGACAATCCTTGGCACATTTCTTCGTGGTTGCCCCGAATCTGAAGTGGTAGTAGCAAAACTGCGGCGGATGGGAGGTAGTAAGTGGCTGTAGAAGTTGTTCGTTGGGGCGTGAGCGATTGGTGGGTGGTAACGCCGCTTCGGCACGTCACGGGGTAGGCGTGTATGTCCTACGGCATTCAAGTCAGCTTCGGTTGACGTTGAATAGGCATCCTCGTCGTCAGGGGTGGAGGAGTGGCTATCCATAAGGGCGTTGGCTTTGGTCATCAAGTTCTTTATGGGTAAACTATCGACATCGGGTATGGCAGCGCGTACAGGTTCGGGTAAACGGCGTATCCAAAGGGCACGAAGTAGGTTCACTTCACGAGAGCCGTCTGCGGCAGGTTGAAGGCGAGCGATACTGGTCATTTCCCTGAGGGCAAGCGAAGCCCTTTGGTCCCCCAACGGTTGTTGCGAGAGCTGAAAAAGCTTTGCTATACGGGCGGCTGGCGACGGCAAGTACTGGCGCAGAAGGTATGTTTTGAGGGCGTCATACGCTATTGGGATGTCTCCTTGTTCACAAAGCCAGTCGGATATTTCTGGGAAGGTGTTCTTGGGTATCGCCGCGAGAACATAATCCACTTTGGTGGTTGAGCGAGTCTCGCCCCTGATACGGAAGTGGACTTCAGCGCGTTGAAACCAAGCAAACGCCTCTTCGGTAGCAAACGGTGAAAGTTTCAATGGGGCGGCCGCAGCGCCAACTGCTGTAGTAGAGTCCGTCTCCGTCATAGTACCAACGATGGAGGGGCGAGGGAGGTGGGGGTGGAAGCCAGTGGGAGCGAGTCGACTTCCGGGGTCACCAATGTGACGGCGCCGAATAAGGTTGTGAACTCAAAGGCAGGTTGGAAACGACTGAGTTATATTATTGTAGAACACTCTCCTTATATACAAATTCTCAAGGCAACAGGACATAACAAGTTCACAAGACAGACAATATTACAGAGGAAAAATCAGACATGAATTTTCATGTTCATTTTAGTGCGAGGGAAGAGCGAAGATACAACATAATATATACAAAAGGAATTATGTACAATTGTGTGAAACACGGTTGGTACAATATATATATATAGATGATTAAATATGTTTCTGTGACTGTGTATGTGTGTGGTTGCCCATTTGTCTGTATTTGAGCGACAAATGTAAAAGAAGATCTCCCTCCCACATCTTGGAATTCTAATGAGAGCAGGAAGCTCAACCCCTAGAATAAACATATAATCTAATGGTAACAGTTTTTATAACTCTAAAATTCTACTTCATTCTCAGAATACCTAATACGCGAAGCCTTTTAATCTAGAAATTATTCATTCCCACTGCATCTTGACGATTTGTATTTTTACCTGCAACTCCTAAATCCCCAATCTCTCTCTCTCTCTCTCTCTCTCTCTCTCTCTCTCTCTCTCTCTCTCTCTCTCTCTCTCTCCTTACCTTTATCTTAACTATCATCAATTTTCTTCATTAATGCTTACTAATATATTGAATAACATTCATAAATATGTTTAGCTCTTTTTTTTTTAGATACCATTGAAAGATTCTATATACATGTAAATTGAACTTGCAATAAGGCTAACTTTTAAGCATGAATTCCTAACATTCAAAAGCTCAAAATACATTATTACTGTTGAGTTCTAAATGCGCATTACCTTTGCAAGTTCTTCTTATCATTATCTATCATAACACTTTATTTAAGAATTTGGGAATTTTTATAATGGCTAATTCAATACGACATTTTCTAATTTAATGTTATTGTTATTACTGTTATTACTAACTAAGCTGGGTACTTTAGGTCCATAGGTTCCAACAAAGAAAAAGAACCAAATAAAAAAGAGAAAATAAGGAAATAAATAAACTCAAAGATAAACAGTGAACAATTTAAATGAAATAATCTAAAAACAGCAACAAAACTAAAATAAATCGTTCGTATATAGACTTTAAGGGACAATAAGATGGAATAGTGTTCCCGAGAGGACCCGCAAGCAACTAAACCTCCACCCAAAGACAGTGGAAGACCATGGTACGGATGCTATGTCAATACCCTAGACAGAAGAACAATAGTTGGATTGTGGCATGTCGTTCTCCTAGGAGAGCGTCTTACCATAGTTAAAAAGAGTTTCCTCGACCCTTACCATGAGGAAATTAGCCATTGAACAATAATAGTACAATAGATAACCTTTTAAGCGAGTTTTTTTTTTTTTAAACTCAGTGTACTTTGATGTATGATGGGAGAGAGAATGGGGAGAGAAGAGGCCAGAATATTCGGTGTTTGTATAGGCAAAGGAAAAATAAGCTGTAACCAGTGAGAGTGATCAATGGGGTACTGTCTGGTTAGTCC
>NC_090750.1:52526777-52544277 GCF_036898095.1 Palaemon carinicauda | reverse complement strand
AAGAGTAAGAATGTAGAGGTCGTAAAGTAATCCTTTGAATTGAAGATTTATTAAAATAAGATTTTGCCTGAACCCCCGCCGATAACATACCTACTTGAACAGGCCATCACTTTGTTTCGAAGTACAAAAGTTTTAAGTCGTCCATCACTGAAGCTTTAGTAAGAATAAGGATTTATAACATATTTCCTCTTGCTAACTAGGGTTAGACTAATGATCTATTGAGATAAAAATCAAATTGCAGACAATACTTCACTTCTCGTCGGTTGTTATTGAAGGTTCAACAAAGCAAGAAATGTGGTTCAATAAACCAAAAATGAAAATTGGGATTGGCGGTAAGAAATTACATTCGTAACAAGTTGAAAGTGAATTCATTTTTTTTTAAACTAGAAAAAACAATCAAGGATTAATTATCTCTCAGAAATAGATACTATCTCTTAAAAACTACGTACGTACCTTAGTGGGTAGACATAATTAGTCAAGGTAATAAAACCATGAAAGTATATCATTGATAAAATTTTACCAAATGATTGTGTTTAGTAAAGCACGGGCTTCATACACGCTCATACAATGTAATGCTATAGATTTATCATCTCTCACTCTCTTTCCCACAATGATAATAGACCATCTGTTTAAGCTTGCCCTCGCATGTTTTGGTTTGTTTGAATTTTTTTAAATTTTTGCTCGCAACTGCTTTTATATGAGCTCATCATCTTTTGAATAAACATTTCTTACATTTACCTTCTGTTTTCAACGCAACACACTACCTTTGATATGAGCCGTCCTCCAATCCTGACTTTGCAACCGATGATGCATCGTTTAAACTGACATTCTTCACCAACAGAGAAGCCTGTGCTTTGTTCTGGTATGCTGAAGTTCCGTTTTGCAAAATGGGCATAACTTGCTCAAGCAGCAAAGCAGACTATGTCCTCGCGGCAATCCCAAAGGACACTTTCTGAGAAATCTCTGGTAGGCTTTGCGGCAAAAGCATACAACGCCCTCCAAAGCAACCTCCTAGAGTTGTATTCACCATTACCAGTCACCTGTATAGCTAACCTTTTTCAGCTGTCTCAACAGACGTTGGAGGCCCTAAAGTCTTTGCTTGCCCTCAGGGAAATGACCAGTATTGCTCACCTTCCCAGTATCACCCGCTTGCAATCTGCCACAGACAGCTCTCCTCACGAAATGAACTTTCTTTGTGGCTTTGGGTACAAAACCTACCCAAACCTGTATTCGCCACCATCCCCTATTAAAATGCCTTGTCCATAAAGGACCAGGGGACCAAAGCCGACGCCCTTATGGACAGCCAGTCCACCACCTTCAAGTTCTCCAGCAATGCCTCGAGTCTTAGCAAAGAGGAGAACACTGGCTGAAGCTGACGTGAAAGCTATAAGACACAGATGACTGTCCCGTGAAATAGCCTGGCGGCTACAAATCCAGGTACCACTCCCTTATGCCACCCCTTGCTCAAGCCCCAACCAATGACTGCACCAGCCATTTACTAATGCCCATCATCCTCAGTTTTGCTACTATCACTCCAAATTTGTGGCTGTTGTGAAGAAAAGTGCGGACAGTTGTCAGTGACCAATGAAAGTATAACTAAGATATCGCTTGTAACGGTGTCCTCTCCTGTCACTAATCTTTTCTTTTTAGAAGATACAAGTATGGGTGTGCGATTTTTGGTAGAGACTAGTTTTTGCTGTTTCCTTCAACCAAAGTCACTCTCCAAGTCACATTATAGTCATCTCAAGCCTGCTGATGAGTTCTGGTTGTTGCCAAGGGATCTAAGGTCCCAACTCTCAGGTACGAAACACTAACACTATAGCTTGGGAGTACCATACACCATTGGAAGTTCCTTGTTGCAGAAGTAACATTGCCACTACCCGGTGTGAATTTCCTTGTACATTTCCATTTTCAGGTTGATGTGGGGCATTGATAATTAGTCAACACAGACTCATATTCTTCAACAACTCCTCATTTCGGCCTCTTTGACCTTGCACTCCACATCAGTGCACCAATGGAAGCCTGCTTCCTCCTCCTGATGTCATACCGAGAAGTCTTCCATTGCAGAACACCCATGATTTCTGTGAAGCACGGTATTTATCACCTTATCAAGATGATGGGACCCACAATGTTTGCCAGATTCAGACATCTGACCGCAGAGTGCTCTGGCAGTTGCTGAACATTTTTTTTCAAAAATGGAAGAAATGAGTCTTTGCTAAAGCCTTCAAGCAAATGGTATTTGCACTTACATCTCTTCCTGAAGAAGGATGGTTCCTAGCACCCTTGTATGGATTGTAAGTGTCTGAGCATGCAAACAAAACTGGATCACTACCTGCTAGCAAACATCAACAACGTTACCTCCTACTTACACAAAGCAATTGCTTCCGCCATGCTTGATCTCTTAAAGGGGTGTTATCAGGTGTCCATGAAAACAGAAAACATCCCCTAAGACCGCCAACACCACCCCTTTTGGTACATACACCTTTAATTAAACTCTGTTTTGGGGCCACTTTTGCTTACCTCATTGATGGCATCTTAGGGAGCGTCCCCTTCTGCATATGTTATGTAGACGGCATACTTGTTTTTTTCCTCCAAAGAGGAATATCCCCTTAACCTCCTCATCTTTCTCGACAACTTACAGCAGAATGGCCTTATAGTCTGGCACGACACGTGTACCTTTGTCTCCAACAAATTATAATTTTTATAGCACTGCATTGCTATTGAAGGTGCCTACCTCTTTTGTGAGAAGATTTCAGCTCTTTATAATTTCCCCACGCCCTCAATCGTCAAAGCAATGCAAGAATTCTTGATCATGATAGACTATCATCACCGGTTCCTGCTAGCCATTGCCACCACCCTTGGCCCCTCTTGCATATAAACTCCATAAAGGATAACCAATAAATTTGAAATCAGGTCTACTTCATGAAGCAGCCTTCTGCAACGCAAGGAATACTACTTTAACTTTTCCTGTGCCACATGCCACTCTCCTTCTCTCCAGTGATTACAGCAATGTTGCTCAAGCAGCTCGCCACGTCCGTTGGCCTTATTCAATAGAAAACTGTCCAAGGCAGAATCAGGCTACTCTACTCTCGACTGCAAATTGCTGGCAGTGCATTTGGCTGTCCACCATTTTTGTCACTAATTGAAAAGTACGGCCTCTATCCTTAACATGGACCACATGCCTCGATTGCATACTTTTACTTGACAGTCTGACGCCTGGTCGGCCCCTCAACGCCTACATCTCTCTGCTGTGAATGAATACAGCTGCACCCTTCAATTAGTTGCCAGGGAAATTAATCCCATTGTCGATGCCCTGTCAATAAACATATTGTCTGCCATTACCGTGGACTTGGATTACAATCTTATGGTAGAAGCCCAACAAAAAGACCCATAATACCAAGTACTCATATGTAGGACATCATGCTCATCCCTCTATTGGGAACACGTCGCCCTCGACGACTTCAGTGCCACCATTCTCTGTGATGTCAGTACAGTACTAATAGACCACGACCATAGATATCTGCTCCCATACACTGACGGATGTATGATCTCATTCATGGCGTTTCACATCCCTCACAATGATCTATTGCACCGTAATTGAAGAAAAATTTCATTTGGCATGACATTATTAAGGATACTAAGGATTGGGTACATGGACACAAGGATTCAGGCATGGGACACTTTTTTTCAACCTCAGCGTTGTTTTGCCCACATTCACATCAACGTAGTGAGTCCATACCCACATTGCATGGACAGTGTTACCTGCTTAACGTCATTGACTGCTTCACCTGTTAACCTGAACCCATGGAAACTGCAACGTCCGCCTTATGTTCATCTGCTTCACTCTCATGGTTGATAGTGAGATTTGATATCCATGAACATATTACTTGGAACAGACATTCTCCTACAACCTTGCAGTAACGGAATAGTTAAATGGGTCCTCGTTGGTTTAAGGACCATTCATAAAGAGGCTCTGGATGTCTTAGCAGCCGAAATTATGTATGGAGACTGGATTGTCGTCAGTATTGAATTCTTACCTTCTGCAACATCCTCCGATAATTTCCAGCACCTACGTCTTGTTTTGGGAAAATTAATCCATGGAGCAATGCTTACAAGCCCTGCTGTAGGCTTTACTGATTAACATTCGTGGCAAAGAAGACTGGGTCTCCATTGATAGCCTAAAAACTGCGTATCTCCTGCAAAAATTACCATCATACAGTTTGCCTCTCTAAATCAGGGTGCCCTATCTAATTTGTATATCTTTTTTTAGAGGAGGAGCCATGCACCGCATATGTTTCTTACATGCTTATTCGGTGTAATGCTATTGTTTTTATTTTTCTCTCGCTTTCTTCCAACTGATAATAGAACAACCGGTTTAAGCTTGTCATTGCATCTTTTTTGTGACATTACTACTAGCAAGTGCTTGTATGTGACCTTGTTATCTGCGGAAAAAACTTTACTTGCATCTACCTCGCCAGTCATTTCTTGTACAGTTGACGTTGAACATAAACAATTATATATACCTTTAATTTATGAATCCTGAATCATGACAAGACACAAAATTCCAATGAAGTTAGTTTAGATTCTTCAATAAAATATGCAGTTACTAGGATATTCATATGAAAGTATTGTTTTCATTAGATAATATTTTTCTGTATCTCTAACCAAGAGTATCATAAAGAGAAACAAGGTGCATCTCTTGTGAGTCTGTTGCAAATTATCAACATTTGTTCATAAATACATTACTTGACACCGTTATCAGAGGTCAAACTATATCCTGAAAGAAAATTACCCTCAGATGCAGAGTATCTATTACAAAGATTAATAAATTCCACCATTGAAAAAAAAATGAAACATTTCTTACAGTGAATAACAAAAGAGTATTTGCATTATCTTCGACAAAAAAGTGAAGTAAAAAAAGAAAAAAAAAAAAAAAAGAAAACCGGCAGAATGTACATTGTAGCAGGAGGTAATTCGTAAAGCATTCTTCTCTTGGTTGCAAAATGAGGCCATTTTCTGTGTAATGAGCATTTTCCACTCTTATTTTTGAAGGCTTATTGCCATAATGTATCGGTAAAATATCTCAAAATCGCTAATGTTGATCATTACAAGAACATTACGGGCATTTTGCATTAATACTTCCCATGATGTGCTTGTTACGGAGCACATTAAAATCATTTAGCGACGAGAAGTACTCATATTTTCTATCAAGTAAATTCCAAAACCTAAAGAAGAAAATGATGACATAGCCATTGCCATTCATACTGATGGGTGTTATTAATGAATATATAGTCAAGTATTTTGCTACCTCACTTTGCTGTTAATTATTTTTAATGACATTCGACAAGCCCCACAAATAGGAATAGAAAACTTGGAAAAAATACAGAACGTATTATTCTTATCAATTGTCAAACCCTTTAAGGACAGAAAATAAGTTCAACATTCCAGTTAATGGAAAAAAAATTATTTTTAGTATAATGTATCCCTTTTCTTACAGTTATAAAAGCCAACATTCACATGTAAGTTACGCTTATTAGACATTTTTATACTGCACTTGGCTAAGTGGTTAATAAACACTTTCTTAATATTTAAAGTTACAAATGGTATGTATTCAACTTAAGAATTTTTCGTGTACTACTTTTCATTGGATGAGTCTCTGGTACCAGGTAAATACATAAACCAAATTGCACATGAAAAGGACATATTTAATTACCATACCTGGCAATATTATGTAAATAGCTTTTGAACTTACACTTTTTTTACTAAGAACATCATTCCATTCACGCCAGTATCTGATGAACCAGTCCGAAAAGAATAGAAAATGAAGTATTAAGTGAAGTTAATACTACGTCGACGTCGGCGTGAGTAAAGCGTGAATTATAGTAAGTGGAAATACTAGTTATTTCGGAATTATTATTGGTTCTATTTCGATACTTCAACTATCGATACGAATCCGATATGACAAGAAAAATGAGGTAAAGATGGATTATAACACATCAGTGTTGTTGAGTCGCTAATCATTTGGATGGAGTTCTACATAGAAATAGGTAGAGGAACAATCATTGTTCAAGTACACATGACTCAGTTTACTTGATTTATTCATAAACTTGCAATACCCTATGTAATATTTTAACATAATATTTTCTTGTGTTCATGTGCTTGAAAAAACGCACTCCATGGATACCATGTAAGTAAATACAACGGCATCCTGTCCAAGGTATAAGAGATTGCGTAAGTGATGATATTAGCGAGAGATATTTCACACGTCTATCAGATAATCCTCTGTCTATTTTGTCAAAAGATATGAATAAGTATATAGAATGAAACTAAGAAACTTAAGAATTATTTTACATTTTGGTTTGCGTTATAATTTTCTTACAATTTATAGATCTTTCAATTATTGAAATATTCAGATTTCAAAAAAAAAATAAGAAAGAAACATATGTTGTTTTTTTAATCTATAGCCAGTTTTGATTAATTTACAAGTGAAAACGTTCACTTGAAGTGAACCGAAACGATGTCATTAATATCATTTGAAGGATATGATTTGAATCAATGAGGATTAATTGAAGCTAGGATAAAAATTCTGAAATAACTGTTGCTTTTACGGGATAAATCATGTAGAGTTGAGAATGATGTTATGGGTATTTGTGAGTGTTTGTGGGGGGGGGGGGGGGGGGGGGGGGAAGAGAGAGAGAGAGAGAGAGAGAGAGAGAGAGAGAGAGAGAGAGAGAGAGAGAGATTAAGCCTGAAATCTACTGCCATTTCTCGGGATCCTAAACAATATCCTCCAATCTCAATGATACCAGCGACATTTTCCGTATCCAGGAGGGAGTCCAGAAAGCCTTAGATGACTTTTCTTGCTACTTTGAATTACTTCCTCACCTCTGTTCTTTTCTCCCTTTATTCTTTGGAGATTTTTCTAATGGAACATTTATCTTCCTTGGTATCCTTGCCAACATTTCATCAACGGAAATATTACTGGATTGTATGAGTGGTTCTCAGGATTACATTGATAAAACTATAATTCATTTTCTTGTAGAATAGTCAAAGTTTAATATATATTTTTTATTCGAAAAAAAGTGTAGTTGAGGTAGTATTATTACCCCTTACCTGCACTCTCTCTCTCTCTCTCTCTCTCTCTCTCTCTCTCTCTCTCTCTCTCTCTCTCCTCTCTCTCTCTCTCTCTCTCTCTCTCTCTATATATATATATATATATATATATATTTATTTTTCTTTTAATAAATTAATTTTGAGACGAATATACTTAAATCAATTATTTTTTTTCACTATATTTATATTAAAACATTGAGAGAGAGAGAGAGAGAGAGAGAGAGAGAGAGAGAGAGAGAGAGAGAGAGAGAGAGAGAGAGAGAGAGAGAGAGAGAGAGAGAGAGAATATAAATGGGGTGTTTTTATGAAATATTTGTGGTGGTGCAGATTCTTTAAGTATAACCTACCTTTACACGTAAATTCACACGCTTACACACAAATTTGCGCATGCACCCCCCTCACACACACACACATACACACACACACACACACACACACACACACACACACACATATATATATATATATATATATATATATATATATATATATATATTTACACACATACCTATATATATACACATACATACCTATATATATATATATATATATATATATATATATATATATATATATATATATATTATATATATATATATATATATATATATATATATATATATATATGTATGTATGTGTTTGTGTGTGATCAGAATTAAGGAAATCTTGAAGAAAGAAAGATGCGTCAAATTGATGGAAAAAAGATTTGGAGCATAACAGACGTTTTCTTTAAAGGATGAAAATGGAAATATCATAAAAAAAACACATGGAGGGATGAAATTTGCGCAGGTTTTTTATGCAATGCTTAAAAGATTGATACAAATTTAACTTTACCAGTACTAGAAATTACAGTGAGAGAGATAAAGGAAGCATTAAAAAAGTATGAAAAGAGGCAAAGCAGCAGGAGATGGCCTAACAAATGATTTAATAATAGATCGAAGATATTTCATAATAGTAAAACTCGCTGAACTTTACAACAAATATCTATAAGAATGCTCAATACTCGCATCATTTCCCTTTTGTGATCCTCCCCAGTGAAATTCTTCCCCGACATCTTAAGTTGCTGAATATGGGATTCCCTGATTAAGCAATACATATAAGATAAATCTTAATTATCCAATTGATATTTTTTTTTAAACGAATCATCTTTAATACTAATTATATATAACATGTTCTATATGTTAGGCAGTCATCCATCTATCAAATTCTGGGTAAAATATTAAGGTAATTTCTATACTATAGCACATAGAATATTTCTGTGTAATAGAGTATGAAATAAGGACATTGCTAAAATCGTGTATTTTTTGGTAAAAATCATACATTTGCACAATAGATAATAATAAGAAAATGTAACTTTGAAATTATAGATTCAAATATATATATAAGTGAATGACTTCAAGTGTTTGTAGGATTACTATTTAATGAAATAATTGATTTTTCAAATGCAGGGAATCAATAACTAAAACATTCATCACTTACTTTGTTTACATTTTAAATAATTTTTCTATCAGTCAATTTATATTTCTTGACTGCTAACTTCTCTATCCACACCCTTTCTTCTTCCTTGTCTGTCTTTCTATGAACAATAGAATGAAAATGGGTGAATTAAGGATTCTATCTTTAAAAATTTGTAGGTTGATATTGTTAATATGCAAAACAGAAATATTTGAATAGAGCTTGAGAATGACGTCGCAGAATTCCAATATTAGTTTAGTGCGATGTTTTCTGTGTGCCATGCACCAACATGTACGCAGAAGCTCAAACAATAAGTCGGAGACGGTGATTCTTAGAGTTCTATACAAGAATGAGAATCAGATGTAAACCTAACGTATTACTGAGATAACTCTCATAAAAGGAAAATAGTTTCCGTACCAAATCAAACAAACCTCATCCTATAAACCTTAGCAGATGTTTTCGTTTTACTATTTCTGAAATTGCTGAGGATAATGAAATTCCTGGTTGTGTGAAAAAAATGTGGTATTTTGTACATATATTTACACACACACACACACACACACACACACACATATATATATATATATATATATATATATATATATATATATATATATATATATATATATATAAATATACTGTGTATATATGTGTAAATATATATATATATATATATATATATATATATATATATATATATATATATATATATTTATATATATATATATATATATTTATATGAATATATATATATATATATATATATATATATATATATATATATATATATATAAATTATATATATATACATATAAATATATATATATTGATATATATGTATATATATAGATAGATAGATATTTATATATATATATATATATTATAAAATATATATATATATATATCTATATATATGTATATATTATATATATATATATATATATATATATATATATTATTATTATTATGTTATGATTGTTATTTGGTATGATATATGATCTTATGCTTAAAAGTATTACGGTAAGGTAACTTTTGATTACATATTTACAAAATTTCGTCAACAAATTTTGAAACCTAACTCTATATATAAAGATGTTAAAAATAATAAGGCAGTAAATAAAAAAAGATATATATATATATATATATATATATATATATATATATATATATATATATATATATATATATATATATTACTTTTTTTATTCACTGCCTCATTATTTTTAACATCTTCGTATATAGAGGTAGGTTTAAAAAATTGTTGACGAAATTTTTTAAATAATCTGTCAATAAAGCTTACCTTACCGTAACACTTTTAAGCATAAGATCATATATCATACCAAATACAATCAAAACAAAATAATTTTTATTAATGGACACAAAACATGAGAGATAACTGTTAATCTCGCAGTGCATTTCAGATTATTTTTTATCGAGAGCCTCCTCATCAATAGTCATTACTATCATTGGCATGTTGATGTCGCTATGCCGGACAGTTGACAGCTGATGGATTTTAAGATGAGCAATTAGCTTTCTGTACCGATTCGAATATGCATGTCTCTGTTTGCGTTCTTGAATATTCTTGCTATCTTCAGCGAAGCGCAAATGGTTGAAGTAAGTAATGGGGAAATCCTATCATTATATTCAGCGATTATTTTTCCATTTTGGTACATTTTTTTTTTTAACTCAGGACATATATTCCTACAGTATATAGTTGATATTTTGGATTTTTCGATACTATTTCCATTTATGGTTTTAAATTCCCTTCGTTGCAGTTGTATGAATATATTTAGGTCGTAACTTTTCCTATTTTCCCCATAACAAATTACAGTATATAGGGGGCGGGTGTTCTGTTCAAATGTCACTAATTAATGAACCTTTAATTATATTTCATTGCAAATGGCATAGTTAGCTCTCACCATTTCTAGTATTTATTCTTTCTAATTTCCGAATTTACTAAAAAAGTAATTCCATTGTAAAAATTTTAACTTTTAGAGTAGCAGAGTTCATGAAATTATTTTTCCGTGTTATTATTATTATTATTATTATTATTATTATTATTATTATTATTATTATTATTATTATATTATTATTTTAAGCTTAGCTATAATCCTAGTTGGAAAATTAAGACGCTATAAGCCCAAGGGCTCCAACAAGAATAAATAGCCTAGTGAGGGAAGGAAACAAGAAAATAGATAAACTACAAGAGAAGTAATTAGCAATCAAAATAAAATGTTTTAAGAACAGTAACAGTATTGAACATGATCTTTCATATATAACTTTAACCCCCCCCCCAAGAAAAAAAAGAGGAAGAGAAATATGATAGAATATTGTGCCCAAGTGCACCCCCAAGAAAGAGAACTTTACCTAAGATAATGGAATACCATGATACATAGTTCCTCATTCTGTTTATATCTATTTCTCAATCAAGGAAACACACGATTGTGATATGATGCAGTATGAAATTAATTGGTGTTTACTAAATAAATAATATTTCCAAAAGTTACTCGGATGAATTAAAGCATGAAAGTAAAATATAAATAACTGCAATGTTTCAATGTTTTATAGGTTGCAGGTTGACCAGGGCACCAGCCACCCGTTGAGATATTACCTCTAGGAAGGTTCCCTTTGAATTGCCAGACAGGACTACATTGGAACATTATCTCCGGTTTCTGCTCATTTTACTTTGCCTACACATATACCGAATAGTTAGGCTATTCTTTACACATTTACCTCTGTCTTCATACAACTGACAACACTGAGACTACCAAACAGTTCTTCTTCGCTCAGGGGTCTACTGTTGCACTGTAATTGGTCAGTGGGTAATCTCCTCTTGGTAACGGTAGAAGAGACTCTTAAGCTCTGATAAGCTGCTCTTCTGGGAGAAGGAAACTCCAAAATTAAACAATTGTTTTCTACTCTTGGACAATGCCATAGCCTCTGTACCATGGTCTTCCACTGTCTTAGGGTAGAGTTCTTTTACTGGAGGGTACACTTGAGCATCCTATTCTTTGTTATTTCTCTTCCTCGTGTGTTTTGAAGTTTCAACAGTTTATAAATGAATATCTAATTTAATGCTGTTACTGTTGTTAATATATTTTCTTTTAATGGTTAAAGTACCTCTCTTGTAGTTTATTTATTTGATTATTTCCTTTCCTCACTGGGCTAATTTCCTGTTTGGAGCCCTTCGGCTTATAGCATCTTGCTTTCCCAACCATAGTTGTAGCTTAGCAAGTAATAATAATAATAATAATAATAATAATAATAATAATAATAATAATAATAATAATAATATTCATCATCCATATATGTCTTGTTATGTTTGTTAATCATATTTATTCTGAAATTCTGAGATAAAGCTAAAGTTGACCAATTGTTTGGGATAACCAATCTCCAGTTATTAGCATTAAGAAAATTTGACAATGTTTCAATATAATAAAGAATATCTTTTCTTAATTTTGGTTGATAGAAATATAGTATTAAACACGAGTCGTCATATTTTAATACGGTGTCTATTTTTTTTTTTTAAATAAAACATAGTTTGGTGACTCACGTATATATCAACCAGGAATATTATTCGTATTGACTGACGCAATTCGAAAATTTACCATGCATAAATAATTAAAAAGTTTTCATAATGAAGACAGCAACCTTTTTTAAGTCCTTGGGTAATTATTTTGATATATTTTATAGCTTTGTAAATGCTCTCCGAGGATTAAACTTGAATACCATTTAATGATTTTCTAGACTCAAAGTACTTGCGATGAAATTTTCTCAGAATTTAATATACTAAAGTGCTATTCTGTTATTGAAGCGTCCTGTATACAGTTTTTTATTTGTCTCCTCCTCCTCCTCCTTAGTGTACTCAAGGCTGTGATGGAAGAGAGGATTAAGTTGGTAAGACCCAATCTACCCCCAGCAGTAAAGTCTTATGTTGAGATGTTTCTTAACATTCTGCAGATTTGAGGACAAAGAATATTATATATGCTATGGGCACCAAAAATCAACAAAATCTTTATAATATGCCAGTAAAAAAAACAATCATCATACACAAGCAGATAAAAAAATACAATAAAAAATGTTTTCAGTATATATGCGAGGCTAAAAATACCATTAAGAGAAAAACACTTTATATATTCTCATTCATAAACGATTTAAATTCCTGAAAAGTAATAGGCTGAGTATTCACGATACTGATATACCAACTAGCAACAAAATGTGTCGATGGGCTGCAGCTTTTTTCTTATAAATTTTCGTCTTCTGGTCAGGAATAAATTATTATCATACAGTTTGAAAATTAGCGCCAAAATCTCTTGCGTTTCGAAACAATTTCCCCTATTGTTGATTATGAATTGTAGAGAATTTTATTTACTTTATTAGACAGAAAGGAAGAATTAGTTATCATTTCTAAATAAACAGACAAATATTAACGGACAGAGTCCTCTAATGCTTGAATATTGCATAATATTTATCATTATTGAAATGTGCAATCTCTTTCTTTCTTGCCATATATATATATATATATATATATATATATATATATATATATATATATATATATATATATATATTATATATATATATGTATATATATATATATATATATATATATATATATATATATATATATATATATATATATATATATATATATATATAAGTCTGGTTTATCGATGTTCTCTCTTAATCGTTCATATCCAAAATCGCTACCCTTTGAAATTGTGATTGAAACTAGACGACCAAAGGACAAGTTACCTCGAACTATTGTGATGAGTTTGTAACATTTCCATAATTTATGAATATTTGAATCTACGTTGATGAAAGTTACCCAAAGTTTTGATTGATATCAGGATATTCCGACGCAAGGGAACTATTTTATAGTATACTAAGTCTGGAAATTTTTTGTTAGAGTTGAAGCCGTGAATATATTGTCATCACCTAGGACAAAAGGACCTCTTCAATTTAGTTGAAGAAATTTTCTTCCAGACAAGAAAATAATTTTACACAGAACTCTCATCTCGCTTTTGTATGGGTAGATATATATTGCTTTCTTTACGTTCTGCGAACTTTGGTATCTGCCGTATGAAAGCCTTTTACCTTCGTAGTTTAATGCTGTAATTTCTCATACCCAAGAATAATTATTAATCACAAACATCACAAATCAGTCCTCTCTCATCTTCCAGTGCGATGCATCAAGGTGGTTTATAAGAAAACCGACTTTGTCGTTTTTTTTCATATTTCAGTCTACATCTAATCCTATTAAAGAAAGTTTAGAGGAGTACTTCCTGAATTTCTCATATGTGCATTAAAAAAGGTATGTACATTATGGTAAAACATGCAATTATCTTTAAAAAATTCTACATATTTTATGTTTTACTTATTGGTGAAATGTTTATTGTCAGTTAAATTTATTTATATTTATATCAACCTTGCAAGTTTTTTTTTTGTTCCTCTATTGATCTACATTTGGTTTTATAATGACATTTTTATCGCAATGAGTTAAATATTATTACTTTTTTTAACGATATTTTCTGTTTTCAGATATTGAAATATCTCTTTTCATGTAAATTATAAACTTGATAATAGACGGTTACGAATTAATATCAATAAAATATATATCTATCATTATATACATCGATATTCAACTGTCACAAATGTAATCAAACCCTTAAGATCCAGTTAGCGTGCTTTAATGACTGTTGTCAATAATAAAGGGTACTTTGCCATATACCTAAAGGAGTTTGTTTTGGCGATCTATCTAATTGCTTGTTTAAAGTTTTTTTGTGTGTGTGTTTTTATAACTAAGGAACGCTTGTAGTGTGTCATTTGTCTATTTCGCAGTATCTAACTTGACATGTTCTATTTTAAGTTATTATTAATCGTTCATTCCTGGCTTCAATTCATTGACGCAATGTTATGCTTTCGTGTGATGGGCAGTTTTGTTATTCCCACCAGAGTTGCTGCTTGGCTATCAGAAAAAGTGATAAAGGACTTGAACAGTTCTAAATACACCTAAAATTCTACCAATAAACTCAGTTTTCATTTGTATTTGTTTGTATTTGTGTGCTAGTGATTGGGCATGTATAGTGTGTGTTTATACCATTTTCTGAAGTCTTTTGTTCACGATGTGTTGTATATAAATAGTAATTGCAATTAACGGTCACCAATGATTTAAGACTCAACTCACTACAACCAGATATTTGAAATTTAAAAAAAAAAGAAAAAAAGCCTGAGTTTTCCAAAGACAACAGTGATCCCTCAAAAGAATTACTCATATTGTCAGCTATCAATATAATAATAATTTAAATTCAAAGGTCATCGTTCTATTAAACACTGAACAACAATAATTATATCGCCTCAATTAGAGCCATTTCAATAAAACTGTATGAACTATACTAACGTTTCTTAATTTTATTCACATGTCAATGAATCTGAAGGGACACGTATCTTGGTTATATCCACCAAGTTAATTCAACAAATGGAGTAACATTCTGAAAATCGTAATTCGAAATTTTATTCTAAATAAACAAAATTTCACATTTACTCTTGAATAATAATATCAACAATCTCAAGGGTTAAATTGTGAAATAAGATTATATCTAGAAAAAAAATAGAAATACTGAGAGTTCACAGAACAAATAAAAAGCTAATTAAATTATCAACCAGTTACGAGAACACAGATACTTGAACTTTTAATTTTCCCAAAGGATTTTGTTATATACACTTCTAATACCATGGTATAAAGTGTGAAAAAAAACCATTGTACCTTACCCAAATTATCGCAGTTCATCTTTTGTAAAAGTCTTCCTATAAAGTCCCTTTTACAAACTTCAGTTAACTTAAAATGCCGTAATCTTCGTTGAAAACACGCCATTTAAAGAACAGTACAGGACTAAAAAACTTGGGGCCATAGTAGCAGCTCTCTCTCTCTCTCTCTCTCTCTCTCTCTCTCTCTCTCTCTCTCTCTCTCTCTCTCTCTCTCTCTCAGATTGCGAGAATTTGTGCAATCCCATTGTGGTTTCATACTGATATGTACTCAAAAACACATGTGGTTCTTTCCAATGAGTGAAATTATTCCCGAATCCCGATAAATAAATACTTATTTAATTGACCGTATCATGACTTGTTTGTATACGTAACTGATTGTTCGGGTAATTTTCAGCAACATCATCAAAACTATTCATGTCTATTACAAACAAGAAACTGGCATTTTTTTTAACAAGGAAATAGGCATTTTACACAAATGATATCTTTACAATTCATATACAGTAATACTTTGTCATTAAAGGAAAGTCATACGACAAATAAGATAGTGGATCATATTTTATAAAAAATACACTTTATATTAAACACAACACAACATCACATAAGCTGTGTATATATATATATATATATATATATATATATATATATATATATATATATATATATATATATATATATATATATATATATATATATATATGTATATATATATATATATACATATGTATATATATATATATATATATATATATATATATATATATATATATATGCATATATATGTATATATAATGTGTATGTGTGTTTGTGTGTGTGTGCGCGTAACTGTGTATATGGGTTTATGTAATTGTGTGAATATCTCAATTTATTAGGGTTATTCTAATAATATGAATTGAAGCCATAAAGATCAATGCTGATTAGTACTAACACTAGTTGCACGTTCTATGACTTTCAATTAACTGAGAAATGGGGTTAATTAAAACGAGATTCGCGTTACATACCTCCGTGATTAATGGATAATTTAATAATGAAAATTGGCAGTTCAGAAGTGCCTTCATGTAAACCACTCAATTTCGTAAATATCATGATGGTGATTCGAGAAGAGAAGAGAGACTTCCATGACTACAGAATTGAGAAATATTAAAATGTTTCCGTGAAGGATGGTTCTTTATTCAAAAGTTAATTTGAAGTTCGGAGTTGCTAATAATCATGATTTCAGGCCAAAAAAAAAAAAATCTCTGGTCTCTGCAGTATAGGAGTTTATTCAATACAATGAAATAAGTTGGTGAAATCTACAGTAATATTAGTTTGAAAGAAAAAAAAAACGAGAATTTAAAAGCTAGAACTTTATGCTATGCATTGAATCCCGATGTTAATTTTTTCTTATTCCCATATATGCTTTATCTACTGTACATGTTAACATTTCTGAAATACTTTAAACTAAAATCTCGCAAAATTTCATCAAATATATATATATATATATATATATATATATATATATATATATATATATATATATATATATATATATATATATACATATATATAATTATATATATATATATATATATATATATATATACATATATATATATATATATATATAAACATGAATTCTTTTCAGTCTTTTTATGTATGGTCTATCATATAAATATATATTTAACCTTTTTTTGACGCAAGTGGCCTTAAACGGTTATCTGAACACATGGTACATAACAGTTTGCTAAAATTTGTAGATGGAAGATATCACGATAGATTACGCCTGACCAATCATGTAGATTTAATCTTCAAGGTGCTTAGTAACATCATCGGTTTGAGTACCTCAGAGTAGTCTTAGACCCGTTCAAAGATTATCTTTGCTAGAAGACGTCGTCAGGATCATATCTTGCCACAGAAAGTTCTCCTTCGGCTTACTTATTATCAGTAAGTAAATGATATCTTATTTACAAAGAGTTAAGTAGCTGTGTTGAACAGTGTTATAGAACAAAAACGGAGTGAATAGTATGAGTAATATATGATAATGAAATTGCAATTGACTGTCTGTGAATATGCGCTCGAGTCATGCGATACCCCGCTTTTCTGTTTGTGGGTACAATGCCATCAAAGATTAACGGAAGTGCGCGCAAAGGTAAAGTACAAAACTGCGTTATATTGATTATAAAAGATC
>NC_090750.1:52516777-52521777 GCF_036898095.1 Palaemon carinicauda | reverse complement strand
TTCATAACACTCCATCTTAGGGCCAAATTTTACAGGCATTGTTTCGCATTCTTGTTATTTTAAGACCTTTCTTTTTTATTTCGCTCTTTTATTATATCAAAATAGATTAAACTTGGATCAACTTCTTGTAAAAAAATTTGGACACACATGCATATATATATTACATACATATATATATATTTATATATATATATATATATATATATATATATATATATATATATATATATATACATATATATATATATATATATATATATATATATATATATATATATATACATACATACATACATACATACATATATGTACCTATACATATATATGTGTATATATATATATATATATATATATATATATATATATATATATATAAATATATATATATATATATATATATATATATATATATATATATATATATATATATATATATATATATATTTTTTTTTTTTTGAAACAATGAATGTAACCGTTTTTAGTCCGCTATAGGACAAAGGCCTTGAGTATGTCTGTTCATGTCCGTAGCTTTATACGTTTTCAATAACGCGCTGGCCTCTACGGATTGGTGATGGGGGGAGACTTTCGTCCGATCGTTCACCGCAAGCCAACCTAGCATTGGTGGCCCTTTATATGACAAGCGAAACTTTTCCACCACATCAAGAGATCCTCTCTCAGAAAGGGATATATAGAAACGCCGATGCAGCAAACTCATTAAGGAGGGGTCATAAACGTGACGAAATCAGCTGGGGGTTCGGGGCGGGGACCCCTTTAATCCTCCGAAAGCTGACACAATTTTAAGCTATTTTAGAGATATTTTTTTTTATGTATTTTAAACCATTTTCACTTCATGGTTCAATATTATATGGTGAAAATGCAGTATGTAATAACAGCATCACGATAAGGTATATAAATATTTTAGCAGTAATCTCTACAATTACTTCAAGTACATGACTATTTATATTCAGAAAGTCTCATCAGCTGACCACATCCAAGTTATATCTATAATTATTGGAGCATCAGCATCCTTCTGTTCAATTATCAACCTACATCAGTTCTTGAATGTTCTAATTTTAGTCAGTCTCTCCCCTTCTTCCAACTTGATTCAGAGCAGAAACACAATATCTTCATCTGCAGCTCATATATTATGAATATTTACCACTGTGGAGTGTGTATGTAAAAGAGAGAGAGAGAGAGAGAGAGAGAGAGAGAGAGAGAGAGAGAGAGAGAGAGAGAGAGAGAGAGAGAGAGAGAGAGAGATTTTTAAATAAAATCTTGGAAAATATAATGAAGAATCTTTACCATATGATAGTTTCTCAATAAAAGTAGGTGATTTGTGGTTTTAAGATAGTGATTAGTTGAAAAAAAGGATCTCATTTCAACTACAGAATTATTAAGAATAAGTCAAAATAATAGAAAAATATATGTACCATAAATTTTTGAATCATCAATCATAAAAAACATCAAAATATTCCAAATGAATTACTTATTTTATAGTCTCGAATGCAGTCTGCAATTACAAGGATATTCACTGGAAACTGTTCTTTCAACAATAAAGGATTATTATATTTATTTCATCAAGAATCATAATATATATATATATATATATATATATATATATATATATATATATATATATATATATATATATATATATATATATATATATATATATGTGTGTGTGTGTGTGTGTGTGTGTGTGTGTGTGTGTGTGTGTGTGTGTGTATCTGCATATTTTCAGTATCAAATTTCAAGGCTTATAAAATCAGCCACTAAAGAAAATAACATCTGACGTAAAACTGTATTTTCTAGAATGAGTTACATGAAAGTTCATTATCGTTTTAAATTATTGTATGTCATTTTCTATTATTGTATGTCATTTTCTAGATGAGCAAGGTAAATGAAAAATGCATATCGCAGCAGGGGTAATTCATAGAACATACTTTTACCAGCTGCCAAATGAGGCAATTTTCTCTCAAATGAGCATTTTATACTGCTATTGGTGAAGGGTTATTGCCATAATGTATCGGTAATATGCCTCGAAATAGCTTATTTTCATCGCTGCAAGAACATGATGGGTCATTTCAGATTAATATTTCCTGCGATGTGATTGTTATGATACACATCCAGATAATTCAGCAAGGAAAAATACTTATAGTTTCCACGAAGTAAATTGATAAAGCCTAGAGAAGAAAATGGTGACGTTGCAATTGCCATTAATAGTGATGATTATCATTAATGAATTTATCTTGACATACTTCTTGGTTTTTTGGGCTCAAGCCATGTCGTCCTGATGGAAGTTCCTATAGGGTAGCTTCCTAGGGTATATTACAACTACGGTGATATTCCCAGAGAATTTACCTTAAGGTACCCAGAATTCTAACTCCTGGAGCGAATATCCCTAATGAAAGGGATATCGCGACATATCAGAGGACGTATTCTTGACACGCCACATGGCAATCTGCAACCCAAACAGAAATAACACATCGAGGGGTCAATTGGCAAGAAACGAAAACGGGAAAGAAAAAGGGGGAGCTGCTCCCAAGGCTCCCTCTTCTCCAGTTTCGTAAGCGTGCCTGGCGCCAATCCTGGCGCCATCTGTATTCCTTTTTGCGTAGCTTAACAACTCGGTGTTTTTTCCTGTGTTTCTTGCAAATCTTGGATTTATTCAGCTTTTCATGGCTTCTCCACCTTCGTCGGCCTCTGATAAGTTGAGTACCATTTCTTTTATGTATAAATATAGGCTCTTGGTAAATTTTTAAGTGATTAATGGGATTAATCTTTGTTACAAGAGCCGTAGCCTACCGGAGGCGTCATGGACGCTGTCGCTCGCTAGGTATGAGTTTTAGTTAGCCAGAGCGACATTCCCGGTTGTTTTGCTTTAATAAATTTTAGCTATTTAGCGTTACATAGGATTTCCTTTCATGCTTTAGTATTATTTTGGCGAAGTATTTGCCAACTCTGGCCTACGCTAGGCCATGTAGCCTAGTCCTTTGGTCCTAGTACTTTCTGCATGATTTTGGTTTTCCGAGTGTATTAAAATTTTATTGAAGCTTTAGGCTGCTTTTTATACATTTAAGATTATGTTGAATATTTCCAAGATAGAATACGAGTGAGTTTTGGTGATTTAGGTAATCGATTCTCTTGGTGCCTAGGCTAAGTTGCTTATGGAGCCTTAGTATACTTTCTCATACTCCCCAGTTGCTTTCTTTTCTTCGGAGAAGGTATGCAATCCCTTTCCCTCTGTTTAAGCCTTGGGCTTATCCCTAAGTGGTTTATCTGAATTAACTTTCGATAAAACTATACTGGGGTGTTACTGTACCTTCCTGTTCCAGTAAGTCTGGTTTCAGAGAGGGACAGAACAACAAAGTTTTTAGTCTGAGTCTGTGTTCGTCTGGCTTGGGTTAGAGTCTCCCTCGCTGGCCTGACACAGACATAGGAGGCTTAGCCTCCTTAGGTCACTACCGAAGGTTTCTGTACGAGATGATTCCTTCTTTTGTGATCTAGCAGACTAGTCCTTGTTGCTGTTCTCGGTGGCAGGATAAGATCCTTTCCCTGGGAGTAGCAACACCTTCCTTGCTTTGGTTCTCTGGGAGCTGGCAAGTATTGCTGGCCTCCCTCCTTGGATCTCCCTTAGGCTAAGATGAGTTTCCTTGGCTGTGGGTGATCCTTCACTAAAGCAAGGTTGGTAGGACCCTCTTTTGTCCCTTCCCCCTCTATCTCCGTAATGGCCTAGGCATTACAGTACTGTACGTCATTCTACATCTGGACCTAGGATAGGTTAGGATGTGGAATTGACTCAGTCCTTTGCAAGGGTCTTCTGCTTGAGTGCTGCCCGGACCTCCCTTGGTCCCTCATCCATGCCTGCCTGTGAGTCAGGAAGCCTGAATTAAATTCTCCCCTTCCTTATATGCACTCTTTCGGATTGCTGTGCTTGGAGGTTGTTTACGCTCTTATCCCGGCATCCATTCTGTTTTCTTCTAGTGCTGTACCCGACCCGGCTGCCGGCCTATGCTGCTGGCTGGCATCGGTTGTTTACCTTTGCCGGCCGGCTAATGACAGCCCTTGTCTGCCGGTCGCCAGGAGAGTGGATGGCAGCCGGGTGCTACCTTGTGTAGCCGAAATGGGCTGTTGCCGGCCGGCATTTGAACCAGCGTTCTGCCGCCTTATAGCTGTTAAGTAGTATACTTTAAAGCTAGTTATGATGTGTGCCGGCCGGCACATAACCTTCTATACTGTACCAGTATTCTTCAGTATAACATATACTGTAAGAGGAAAACTATAGTATAAGTTTTGGTACAGCACTGTGTGTTCTAACACTTTTGTGTTGTCTTGCACAGCCCTTTTCTGTTGCCTTACAGATAAGAAAGTGAGTTCTTTCTTGTCTATTATCCAGGATTTTAAAATCATTGCTTAGGTGTGAGCTACACCTGTTTCCTCTGGAACCTTTTCATTGGATATTCTAGAAGAGATTAACCATACGATTTTATTATCTGGAAGGCTGCAACAATTGGTTGTGAAGGAAACACAAGTGTGTGTCTTTCCTTTCTGAATTGTTATGCTAAGCTGTGCATATCCAGTGATATATAGTTCACTTGATACTCATGGAAATTTCTTCTCTTTACAGGAGGACCCTCCGAAGTGCGGAAGTGTTTTCTGCAACGTTCGCAGTAAGAACCTCTGCGGACATGAGTTTTGTAGGAGGCACGCAGCATGAGCTGTCTCCAAGGGTGATCTCCAGTATTGGGACCCTCAGGTATGTACCGTGTGCACTAACCTGATTACTGAGGCCTTTGATTCCCCTAGGATGGCAGAATCAAGGGATATAGCAAGGGAGAAGCTTCGTACCTGGGTAAGGGGCGTCCAGAAGAACACCTCTGGACCTTATCTTCCAAGTGAGAAGATGAGGGCGTATCTTTTCCCTAGGGCATCAGCTGATGCAGTGATTCCCCAGCCTCAAGAGGAGATCCCCCAAGTTCAGATCCAGGTGGATGCTGAAG
>NC_090750.1:52509795-52516277 GCF_036898095.1 Palaemon carinicauda | reverse complement strand
CTTCCCTATGTAACTTTCCTTTTCATTAAGGATTAGGTATTTCAAAAGGAAAACAATACCTCTTCTTCTTCTTCTTCTTTTTTTTTTTTTTTTTTTTTTTTTTTTTTTGCTCTGGATTATTTACATTGGGATGAATCTCTTTATGAAATACTTTGAAAGGAAAAGGATAAATGCTTGAAATTTGCAAATTAGCAATACTACGACTCTTTTGTTAATTCATAAACCTTTTTTTTACCCACTCCATTATTTAATTGTATTGTGAAAAATTCTTGCGGTAAATTAAAGAAATTTAGAAAGTGTAATCGTGTGAGAAAATGAGTTAATGCAATATATGAATAAAAATATTATCTAATTTTTGGTATTGTAGAATTCGATGCAGAAAATCTACTTTTTTATATTATGATCTTATTTTATTTATTACTAAATAGAAAAAGGAGAGAGAGAGAGAGAGAGAGAGAGAGAGAGAGAGAGAGAGAGAGAGAGAGAGAGAGAGAGAGAGAGAGAGAGTCAGGAATCTGGTATCATCTTTTCTGTGCTTGTTAAAGCTCTTGTAAAACTTTATTCTTTGCACGACTCTCTCTCTCTCTCTCTCTCTCTCTCTCTCTCTCTCTCTCTCTCTCTCTCTCTCTCTCTCTCTCAAGTGGGGAAGGTACAAACATGTGATAAGTTTTGCTTTTAGAGGAAGTGTTTGTCTTGCCCTGTTGGTCTTTTCAGCTGTCAATCTTACTCTTGTCACGGCGAATCTGAGGACTTAGGAGAATAAACTCATCAAGTTCAAAAGTGATCCTGAGAATTCTTGCACAGTCACAGAATATTTATAGAAGGTTTATGTAGATTTGAAAAAAAATATATCATAACAACCAAGGCCGTCATATTTTCATCTTGGATGATGTTATCAGAATAAAGTTTCATTTTATAAGCGATAGATGTAGTGTCGTCCGCGGGTGTGGACGTGTGTTTTAATGCTCTGTATCGAAACTGGCTTTAAACGGAATCATTGTGTATCTCGTTGTTTATACTATGAAAAATCTCTTTGTGGGTGTTTGCTAGTATTGATATTAGTGAAATATAGTGTTAAAAATCAGTGGTTTCCTTGTATGTGAGGTCTGTAGCGAAAGGCCTGACCCAGCATTTTTGTGTTGGGGCGGGGCTACTTGAAAAGTCATTGAAAAATGACTCAATATGCCCTTCTCTAGAAAACGAAAAGAAAAACTTAATCCCGTGAATGATTTCGATTTCTTTGTGACTGAAATCGACACGGTACTCCAAGGAAAAGAGGAAAATATAATGGCAGCAGCTAATGAAGAATGTGATGACGGAGGCAATCATGGCATGTGTGGGCACTATGAGTCCTATATCGCTGATGGGATACAATGCGATGAATGCCGAAGATAGTACCATGATGAAGAAGCTTGCTCTAATTTAAGGGATGGTACAAGTATTCTTTTACAAAGCAGGAACATCATTTATAAATGTCCAAGATGTGTCGAGACTGCAAATCCCAATGGTTCATGGGCCAGGCAATCATGGGAAGACATGATGAGACTAAGCATCAACATAGAAGAGATGAAGGTAAATGTACAACAACAGATGTCTGGTTTTATGGATATGGTAAATGCTCAATACACTGATATGCGTCAAGAAATTGTTGAGCTGAAAGAGAAACTTATGGTATACGAACAAGAGAATGTGACCAAGACCACATATGCAAGTAAGTTGAAATCAAGAAACACTTTGGTTATAAAATCTACGGAGGAAAATACGA
Source organism: Palaemon carinicauda (assembly GCF_036898095.1). Lineage (NCBI taxonomy): Eukaryota > Metazoa > Arthropoda > Malacostraca > Decapoda > Palaemonidae > Palaemon > Palaemon carinicauda. The sequence continues at coordinate 52,514,512 of NC_090750.1, read as the reverse complement.
AGGCTTCAGAGATCAAGAAAGCTATCATGAAGAAGATAACCAAGAATGTCGAAAAGGTCAAAACCTCTAAACAAGGCCACTTGGTAGTTAATTTTGCGGATAAAGCTGGGTTAGAAAAGACTAAAAATGACTTAGAAGAGGTCAAGAATGACATTAAGGTAGAAGTAGATAAAAAGGATCTACTTAAACCGAAGATCAAGGTCTGCAATATTGATGAAAATGAAGATGATATAATTGCCAGTATAATGGAGAAGAATGAATGGTTGAATGATATATGTGAAAATGAAGAGGACTTTAAATTGACCAGGAAGTTTAAATCAAGACAAAGCGGTAAATTACATGTCATTATAAAGTGTAGTCCAACTATCAGGAAAATCTTCCGTAAAAGGGATGATAGAGTATATACCACGCTTGGAGGATGCTGCAAAATTTATGATTCCTACAATGTATTTCAGTGTTATAAATGCCAGGAATTTGGTCATACTGCCGAAAATTGTAGCAAGACTCAGGTATGTGCCAAGTGTAGCCAGGATCATCGAACCACGGATTGTACTGTAAATACGTTAAAGTGTCATAACTGCACAGTGAGGAATTACAATGATACGAATCATAAGACATATGATGATAACTGTAAAGTATACAAGGAGGAGCTTACCAGGATAAGAAATAGAACCGATCATGGAGTCTAGCCCATTGGTTAAGTGTGGTCTGATAAATATTCAATCGGTGGGGAATAAAACCATAAAGATTAGAAATCTTATTAACGAAATGGAATTAGATTTATGCTTATTAACGGAAACTTGGTTGCAGGGAAATATTAGTGATAACTCAAAGATTCAGGAGATGACGCCGTGTACTCACGATTTCTACCACGTACCAAGAAAGGACAAAACTAGAGGAGGAGTGGGTGTCTTTGTGTCGAAAACCTTCTTTAGGGTTTCTATCATGAATGAAATAGTATTTGAAACGTTTGAATATATCTGTTTAAAACTGACAAGAAACAATAAGGTATTGAATATAATATCATTATATAGACCACCAGGGAGTAATATGAGGAAATTCATTGAAGAATTTAGTATTCTTGTGGGTGTGGTGGACGATATTAAAAATACATTAATTGGTGGTGACTTTAATTGTTGGGTAGATGATGAAAACGATTATAAGACTAAAGAACTCAAGGAAGTATTTGAGATGTTTAATTTAATGAACAGTGTTTCGGTATCAACGTCAGTAGGTGGTCATACACTCGACTTGGTCATATGTGGAAAAGACTCAGACCTAATAAAAAACCTTGAAGTGGAACCAGACTTTGAGATCTCAAAAACACATAAACTCATCACTTTTGATGTTAATATAAATTGCACCAGAGTATTGAAAAAATGGATCACCTATAGGGAATGGGAAAATTTTGATGCTGAGAATTTTATTGAAGCTAGTGTAGCGCAAATGTCTTGTAAGAACACACAATGTGAACATATGGTAGACAGAGAATGTGTTGGGTGTTATACCAAGAAATACAACGACAATTTTGGAAAAATGTACGATACCATGTGTCCCATAAAGAACAAACAAATAGTTGTACGCGTAAATGTTAGATGGTATAATAGTGAGCTATTAAAGGCAAAAAGACACAGACGTAAGATGGAAGGTAGATGGAAAAGAGCCAAATCCTCACAAGCCAGAAATCTATATAATAAGGCCAGAAATGACTATAACATCCTGTTAGAAAAAACAAAAAGAAAATTCTACAACGGCGAATGTAAAAAAACCAATAACATGAAGGACTTTCACAAAAACCTTGATGATTTGATGGGATTAAAGAAAAAATATGTCTTGCCTGACAATGTTTGTGCAGAGAGATTTGCTATATTCTTCAATGAAAAAATTTATAAGATATATAGAGGTTTCCCCCAAAATCACTTGGAAGGACAGTCAGCTATGCCAGTGAAGGAGGGAAAGAAGTTGATAAAATTTAAGGAAATAAATACGTGCTACTTGTTAAAGGTTATGAGAGAGATGAAGAATACATATTGTGGAAACGACCCTTTCCCAAACAGTTCAATAAGTGAAGCTCCAAACAAGCAAGTTGTATATAATATTTACCTGAACATAATTAACCTAAGTATATCACAATCCTGTTTTCCTAGCTGTGAAAAAACTGCGTTGATCAAACCAATTTACAAAGGAAAAGGTGATCTAAACGAGCTAAATTCATATAGGCCCATTTCAAATTTATCCTACATGTCAAAGCTTATTGAAAAAGTCATAAGTGAGCAATTATGGGCGCATATTGATGAGTTAGAGGTATTCTCGGAAAATCAATCGGCCTACAGAGCTAATCATTCTACAGAAACTACCTTATGCTCAATAATGAATGATATGATAGGCCTTCTTGATGAGGGAAAGTGTGGAATTTTGATTATGTTAGATCTTAGTGCTGCTTTTGACACTGTTGTGCACGAGTACTTACTTGACGACTTAAAGTCTATTGGAGTGACTGAGGAAGCACTGAAATTTTTGCGAAGTTACTTAGTGAATAGGAAGACTATTGTAGAAGTTTCTGGATACCGATCCAATGAGAGAATTCTTATGAAGGGTGTACCACAGGGTAGTGTTCTGGGCCCTATCTTGTTTAACATATATAGTATCGAGCTATCACACATCTTGAAAAAACAAAAAGTGGGCTTTAAACTATATGCAGATGATACTCAGTTTTACCTCTCAATTTCAACAACACAAGATACAGAGAAGAAAATTGATGAGATAATGACTGAAATAAAAACATGGATGCAGAGGAAAAAGCTCAAATTAAATGATGATAAAACAGAATGTATGTTTTTTGGCACATAGGTGGTTTTGAAGAATTACCAGTTAATTCAAAGTATAAAAATTGGTGATGCTGATGTTGGGATTGTGCCTGTTGTGAAAAATTTGGGTGTACTGATAGATTGTAATTTGTCAATGAGGGACCAAATTGTGAACACAATGAAAGTGTGTAACTATCACCTGAGAAACATAGCATTTATTAGAAAATATTTAACAGAGGGCAGTACAAAAATTTTAGTGATGAGTCATGTAATATCAAGGCTTGATTATTGCAATTCTCTGTACTACAAATTGCTCAATACACTACTAAGAAAGCTTCAAAATGTGCAAAACCGGGCGGCTAGACTGATAAAAGGCGTTAAACTAAGGGAGAAAATAACTCCTGCATTGATCGATCTACATTGGTTACCTGTCAAGGCTAGAATTGAATTTAAAATTTGCTTGTTGACTCACAAAGCACTTACAAGTGATAAGCCTAAATATCTTCGTGATTGCTTGGTCCCCTACCCTGAAGCTACCAGCGCCGCTGTAAGAGTTAGACATGCAGATGACCCACATAGACTATTCGAAATTAGTGTGAATCATGCAATAGGAGGAAGAACGTTCAGTTATGCTGCACCGAGACTCTTTAACGACCTTCCACTCGATGTCAAGAATAGCAATAATGTGGCAGCTTTCAAGAAAAAACTGAAGACTTATCTTTTTAGAAAGTGTTATAATAGTGACCTGAAAACTATTGAGCCTGAATACAAATGCTAGCTAAATAACTGATAACGATACAAAGCAAAATATTAACTGGAAAGAAATTATTTTTTCACACACCAAGGCCCGCCTGAACAGACCTTTAGTGTCTGATGGAGGGCGAGAAATAAACCCGTAAAAGTAAGAAAAAGTAGCAAATTCTTGATTCACTCATTTTACGGCAAAATATTTTCAACAAATTTGGTCAAATATTATTGAACTAAGGAACCGTTTTTCCCGGTAAGCTTATTGACTTTGATTGGTTAGCAATATGAATTGTAATGAAGATCCTGTTGTACAACGTTGATTGGGTATCAAGTTCAATGTATCAAAGAAACATACGTGAAGCATAGTTCCATCTTAATCAATGAAATCGAGCGACGTAACTCTACTCAAACACTTTTCACAAAAAAAATAGTCTGGACCAAAACACAATATTGCTGATAAATCCTGATAGTTATCTAGGAACAAAAATCGTAATTACCTGTTTGGTTAAAATAAATAGTATAGGTCCTATTTTGAGGAACTGTTATGACAAAGTGTTATGGTAAGAAATGTGGAGATACGTGGAAGAGTATAAAGGTTAGTGGATAATCTCTGATTCTGTTGTAAAAGTTGTTAATATAATAAGCCAAATTATATGTCAGGTTTTTTTTCGTTACTCTGACTCTGAACATACAAATCATCAAAGGTATGATTCCATTAGACGTCTTGACCGGAAAATGTAGAATTACATTGTGGCTGAGATAGACTATCACTGACATACATATTCCTTCATCAGTGTATCTCGGGTACAGAAGTGATCTTTTGATTATGCTGCTTGGAAATGAGATTGGATTCTAGAATATTAATCTAGATATCCGAATAAACGGAAAAGCTGCTGAGTGATTTGGTCTTTCGTCCGTTTTGAGCAAAATTTAAGATAAAAGCCAACCAATTTCGGTTTTGACCATTTGTTACCGAAAGACAGAACAATATAATATCACTGCCATAGTAGGCGGCAGGGAAGAGAGAGAGAGAGAGAGAGAGAGAGAGAGAGAGAGAGAGAGAGAGAGAGAGAGAGAGAGTCAAACAAACACAAAAATTCATTCAATTCAATAACAATGATTTAAACTTTAAAATGAATCACATAGTTTAAAGGGAACGCGTT
>NC_090750.1:52499795-52507295 GCF_036898095.1 Palaemon carinicauda | reverse complement strand
GGACTCTGGTGTTTGTGTTGGTCAGAGCTTTCCAGAGAGACGGTTGGAATGAAGCCTAAGTGTTTGTGGTACTTCCGTAAACAGGGTCAGTATTATTCACCTTTATTGTGTTTGCGCAGAATAACTAATCATATCAAAGTAAGAAGAGATGACCACATAGATGATTGTTTACTATAATTACGGACACTTGAATCTGTAATATTATTGATGATGATAATTTGAAGTTAGATTTATGGTGTCTCTTTTAGAATAACCTTTGGTTGTAGGGTCACCTTTTTAGGTGACCTCATACCAGATCTATGAGACAAGTCTTTGAATAATTATTTTGCATTTGATATGAATTTTATCGAAAAAAAGAAAATCTATGTTTTCTACAGCTATACATTATTAAAAGTAATTATAGCCATACATTCACTGATATAATATTTCTGTAATATTAACTAGACTAAGCTTTATTTAACAAGTGGAATTTGTAAAATTCGTGAATCTACTTTTCTTCTGTTCTGCAGTGACCCAGGACATTCCCTTTAATTATTCCGGTTTAAATCTCTTCCATAAAATATTTAATGCTTAATCAACATTCACTTTTTGAATCACTGAAGACTTAATTACGATAACTAGACACCTGCTGCCTCATTACTATCATGATTTCAAGGAGTGAATCAACTTTCATGTTGGAGTAATAAAAATAACGAGGATATTATTTTAGTGAATTTATATTTCAATGTAAATCTTTTATGGCAAGAAAAATAATTGTATAACATACATAATTATTGTTGTCTTTGTTTTTGAGTTATAATTCTTTACACATAGAAACTGTGGCAAAAATTATTTCAAAATAATTTAGACAATAATCCTATTAATTCATGGTTGGTGAATACAAGAGAGAGAGAGAGAGAGAGAGAGAGAGAGAGAGAGAGAGAGAGAGAGAGAGAGAGAGAGAGAGAGAGAGAGAGAGAGAGAGAGAGAGCCACTATATTCTTAATAGGTCTGCTCCTCATAAATCGGTATTTTAATATTTAATGTTTTTGGAGATAAAAGGTAGTTTAGGATATTCTTAAAAGCATCATTGTGTGTCTCTACTCTTTGGTAAATACGGTACAGAGGAGGTTCATGTAATTCTTCTTTTAAAATCAACTTAGTCTTTTGTCTTGAAAAAAAAAATTGTATCTTTGTTTTCCTTCATCAAATAACGAGTTTTTTTGGGGAGTAATTGTCTTATAGAAATAATCATACCCTATTTACTTTTTTCAGTATTGTCATTTCTATTTACAATAGGAACTTTTATAGATCATAAAATGAAATGAGAATTAATATATAAACATTATTTGAGGGTTAAATAGATTTGAAGAAACTATTGACATCGCTCGAAAACACAATCTTTGACCAACACTGGACTAGGTACAATACAGACAATTCACATTGTCTGGTAATAACATAACTATTTACACCTGAATTAAAATCTGAGGGATTTGCAGAACAGTTGCAGAGATACGGGCTTGAAACACAGTAATACAGAGTACGCCAAGAGTGTCTAGTAATAGTAGGACGATAACAACAACAAATACAGATGTCAGCATATACCACTCTGTCATTAAGGGACGTAAAAAGGGGTTTCACTGGTTTTTTACACAATCACACATTTATATACATATATATATATATATATATATATATATATATATATATATATATATATATATATGTATACATATATCTATCTATATATATATATATGTATATATATATATATATATACATATATATATATATATATATATATATATATATATATATATATATATATACGTTAAGTCTGTTCAAGTACAAAGTTAATGTTAGTGGAGTCCTATCAAATGAATTTCCAGTGAATAGTGGAGTACTCCCGGGGAATGTATTGTCACCTATGTTGTTTATCCTCCTCATGGATTTTGCAATGCATAGAGCAGTTGCGGATATATATATATATATATATATATATATATATATATATGTATATATATATATATATATGTATATATATATATATATATATATATATATATATATATATATATATATATATATATATATAGGGCACTCGAAGGGTAAACTTGAGCGTGCAACTGTTTTATGGTTAATTCATTCATTAATTCATGTGAAGAAAAATATTAATTTCCTAATATTTATTAAAAACTTTACAAGAGACAATACGATTTTTTCTTTTATTTTGTAGGTTGTAACTCATAATCATCTTTCCTCCAGATTCGATATCTGTGACGCAGTAAAAACAGAAAAGAACCTAAATGACGTCACAATTTAAAAGGAGGTTTGCCATTTTATCGAGACTCATTTATCATACTTTTGAGTCCACCAAATTCTTCGTAACATTCGCAATACAACATCCTTCTTGAATATTGATAAGCAAAACTGTAATATTCCTGAAGAAGAAATACAGACTTAAAACATTTCATGAAATGTATATAGAGCATAATACTTTAATAAAAGCAACTGGTGTGTTTGCGCAAGAAGCCATGCAAATGCATCATGTTATCTGAATGGCCAATGATACTACAAAGTGAATTGAAACGAGAGGTCAATTAGTTTGTGGTGTAAAGCATTTATGGACGAAACATTTTTATATTTCAAGTGGATTGTTTTATTATCAATACAATTCCTATATTGATATTATTTTCAAAAGACGATAATAATTGTCAGGTAATTATTAATATTTTTTTTTCATTTCAATTATTATGAATATCAATATTATCAATTCACTGAGCATGTATTAGTTATTATTTATGCACAACAACAAAAAATTCATATAGAATTCAAAGGGATAAATATCTTCGCGGGAAAAATAAATTAATAGCAAGCTGGATCATTTGGCAACAATGAAGAGTATTGAACTGACCAGCATTTATGATAATGGAGATAAATAAAAAAAAAAAGAAATGAATATGACAAAGTAATATTTAAACAAAAGAGAATCTGAAATGTTGCTCTTATTAATTGTGCGATTACAATCTGATGTCTAAATCGGAAAACAGTAAGAGGAAGTTTTGGAATAATTAATTTTTCATGATGCAACGGACGCCATTTGTCCCCGGTGTAAAGGTTTCAAGTTACCCCCAGTTTCAAATTAACCCCCGGTAACTTGAAACCGGTTTCAGATTACCGGGGGGCGGGTAGTTTGAAACCGGTTTCAAGTTACCCCCTCATCAGAATGATAAATAATTCATGTGACATCGCAAATATGTATCATGCAATTATTGCTGGCTTCGCAGCAGTAGGAAAAGTAGTTTAAATTTGTATTTAAGACCAAATATTGTGTATTAGTGAATTATATGACACGTTAAAAGTCACAGACTGTAATTTAAGGTTTTGTGATAAAGGGGAGGTAAAATTTTATTTTATGTCAGTGTGCGCGTGATTGTCGAGATTTTTTTTTCTCCTGTTTTGTTTTTTGTTATCTCCAGTAGATTTCATTCATGTGCTTTAGGTGCATGAGCTTCGGGCGGCAATATGCCTGGGGAAATTGACACAAAAAACATTCAGAATAAATGGTGTTGATTATTTTATTATTTATACAAATGCATATATATATATATATATATATATATATATATATATATATATATATATATATATATATATATATATATATACTCACACATCTTTTGAACAAGAGCAGCCAACGCGCAGCTTAAGGTGTCAATCACCAAAACTCATTTGTGGCGGTGCCGATTCTCCTTAATCCCGATGCTTTCGCTTCACTAAGACAAGGGAAGAAAAATGACAAATTAAGAGATATGACATACACGTTGCCACTGGGTCAGTTCACTGAGACCTTTGGTCAAATCCTATTAAATGCATGAAGATTAGCTTCCTCATTCACTGTCTTGCACAATAGGCTTCCGTGAAAACCATGGTAAGTTCTCAGCGTCGTGTTTTTCGCCCAGAAGAAAGAAAAATGGTATACAATGTCTATCAGTTTTTTTAAATGGGAAAATGATAATGAGATTGTTAAATTTGGAATTGACCAAACAATCAAACGTGTCAGAGATGCACCCAACATATCAAAAACGACTTTGTTTCAGATTTGCAAGGAAAATTGGGTCAAAGGTATTTAGCATACTGATAACATTATAAAGGAAAACATGAAAATGGTCTGAATTAACTAATTCGTTGAATCTTTTGTGGTAGTACTAACTTCATCTGACGAAGTCATCATAACCACGTTTGCTAACACAACCTTTGTTGTAGAAATTTTTTTCGATTAATTAAATAAATTCTAAAACAATAAAATCACCTATGTAAATATACCATATTAAACATAGTTAATTAAATCCTTTGTAAAGAATCCTGTCTTAATAATCAATCAGAATCGAGAACTGAATTCATTTGATATCAAAATTAAGATTATTTCTGTTAGTATGATAATCGTTTTATAAAAATTTTGCTCTTTGTTATATTTAAGAGTTTCGATTTGTCACCACGTGGTTGCAAACAAAAAGAACGAAGGAAACAATTTGGAGAGAGTATCAAATTAAAAGATTATATTCTTAGACCGTTCAAATCCGGGTGAATGACTTATTAGCTGACCCTTTTCTCTTGTTCTTGGCTCGCCCATAGATTAAAGCGGTCAAGCCAGGTGTGCTTTCAAAATGACCCAAGAGAATTGGCAATGCGGCTGTTGGGTTCTGAGTTTGCTCATAAAATGGTTTGACTATACCCATAGATGCAATATAACAATAGAACTCCTTGTGTCCATATATCTTTTTGTTAATTCATATATTCTGTCAGTGATAATGCATAGTAACTTCGTAGTATTTAGATGCTATGCACGTGAAAAATAAAAGCTCAAATATAAATTACCAACATTCATGTTGTCGTGCAGACATAATTAACGTTGTGTAAGCTACTGTTAGCTCGATTCAATTTAAACCAGAGGACTTTAAAGATGGTATGAAGTCTCGATTTCTAGGTATTGCTGTTTTGTCATTTGATGAAATGAGTAATAAGAAAGAGTGGAGCTATGACAAAGGGGCAGAAGTTTTATATTAACCGCATGGAAATGTACAGGTGACTATGCTGCGAGGTCTTTTTTTTTTCTTTATGATACATTTCAGGTAAAATTCTAGAACATTTTATCACTCAGTTTTTCAATAATTTTCCACTTAGAGATCAACAACCGAGAAAAAAAATCCATACACGAATCCATCACTTACTACTCTGGAAGATGGTTTGAATAGTATTTGATTTAGCCCATGATAACACACAGCTGCCTGTCTTTAGGCTAAAATCAGTAACACCAGTAACAACAGTTGTGAGATTAACAAAAGCTGTGTTCAATGTCATCCATAGAGGGCTATAAAGTGTAACGACTTCTCCGTAGTCCAGGTGTTTTCGTATACAAACAACCAATGTAAGTACAGTAGCAGCAAACAGCATGTACTGTATCTTGTTTTATTAAAACTGTTATAATTTCTTACAATCTTGCTTTATTAAAAGTGTCAATTATTTACAGATATCATGAATGATATAGTATTTACAACATACATACAAATATATATATATATATATATATATATATATATATATATATATATATATACGCACACATACAATATATATATATACAGTATATATACATATATATATATATATATATATATATATATATACTGTATATATATATATATATATATATATATATATATACACGCACACATATACAAAATATATATATATATATATATATATATATATATATATATATATATATATATACACATGTATATATATATATATATATATATATGTGTGTGTATATATATATATATATATATATATATATACTGTATATATACATATATACTTATGATCAATATGTTGATTATACCTTATATAATATTTGCTTGCAGTATAATTATGTAATATTTCAAATAATGGAAAAAATAACCGTCAAAATCGAATTCCACCTCGTCTCCCTGTCTCGGAAAAATATGCGCCCATGACTGGTAACGCAATTTGCGACATGTATTAGCTAAGATATAAACATAAAACGGATAAAGGCTGGATATTAATAAACGATACCAATAGGTGAAACAATACATGTATATACATATAACCTAATGATTGTGTTGATAATGATCAAAAGCAATTTATTAATATTCATAAATGAGATCCTGCGCAAAAACGAGGGGGGTAATTTGAAATCAGGGGTGTAGCTTAAACCGGTTTCAAATTACCCCGGGGGGGGGGGTAGCTTGAAACCGGTTTTAAGTTACGGCCCGGTAGTCTGAATCCGGTTTCAAACTACTGGGGGGCAAGATTTGGAGGGGGTAATTTGAAACCGGTACACCGGGTCAAACAAAACTATAAAGACAGGAGAGGACACAGTCGTATTCCATGAATACGTAGAATCTCAGCTGTCTGGAGACGATACAAAAATTCCAGAACTGAGCAGAGACAAAGTTAATGTTCTGAATTCTCATCATAGCAACTTTTGTTCAGAATCAGTTCGTTTGCGCAATTCAGTTGTTTGCGTAGATTTGTTGTTTTGACAGACAAGGTTTTGATGGTTCTCAGTCTGCTTGTGCAGTCCAGCCGCTTGTATTGCCAGGTTGTTTGCAAGGTCGTTGGAAACAAACAACACGCAGAGGCCAGCTTCCGAAAGGTGATATTTGTTATTGACCTATCTATCTTGAATTATCAATATCCCGCAGCATCGGTTTCTAAAATTGGTAGTGTTAAGATTTTTTGAATCTTCTTCTAGGCTTGTTGTAAATAATTTAATAGAGATAGGGTTTCCCTGTCTAACTCCTTTTTCAATCGAAAATTTCTCACTATATTTATGTGGTTTTAGTATTATTTTACTTCCTGTATAAATATGGTCTAGTGTTCTAACATAAGATTCATCTATCCCTTGCCTTTGAAGGGTTTTCATTACTGCCTATCTGGACAATTTGCATCTTCACCACACACAACAACCTCTGCTGGAGGGAGTCAAAGTCACCTGCATTTCTGTACGAGGATGAAGAGGATTTCATCAATCATTTCCTACGACTTTTCTTCCAACGGCGTTATGGATCTTTTGATGTTCTTTCCTCGATATAATTTTGCTTTTATTTCCTCTCTCTCTCTCTCTCTCTCTCTCTCTCTCTCTCTCTCTCTCTCTCTCTCTCTCTCTCTCTCTCACTGCTGAAGCGTTTATGGCGAAAGAGGTTTTGATATTTTGAGTAATATCCTGAGTAATCTGATGTATTTGTCATTCTCTGTGTCGTTTGGAAGCATTACACACACGTAAAGACAGCTGTTACTCAAAATGGCTGCGATCAACAGTTTCAATACCACTTCTTTCGTGTCCATCTTTTTCTTTAATGGAAACGATGAATTTGAAAGATGAGAGGAAAAGTATCAGTTACGGTTAAAAGAGAAATGTCAAAGTTACTTTGCATGAACTAAACACAAAGGTTTTGGATGAGGAATTTAAATGAAAGACCAGCAGCATGAGCT
>NC_090750.1:52487295-52494795 GCF_036898095.1 Palaemon carinicauda | reverse complement strand
ATATATTTGGCATTATATCATGTAAGTAGATTGATTTGAAATTATATTCACATATTTTGTCATATCAATAATTGTCACAGTGTAATTTTTCTCTCCAAGAAACACACACACAAATATATATATATATATATATATATATATATATATATATATATATATATATATATATATATATATATATATATATATATATATATATATATATATATATATAAACAAGCGAAAAATAGCAGATTATGAAGTTTAAGTTCCTGGAAATGTAGATAGCAACTTCTCGAGACCCAGACTGACCGTCGTTCGGGTTACGAGGGTCAATTTGTACTAACCCCCTATGAGAACCCAAGCACGCATATTCATTCAAAATCTCTAGAGGTTTGTCCATAACTCTTATTTGTTGTCTTTCTGCATTTTCATTGAATATTATCTTCTTTTTGCTCATATTCAGTTTCAGTCATACATTTCTGCTTTGTGTATTCAAATATTTTATCATCTTTTCATTTCTTTCCATGACTGGCTGAAGAGAACTAAGTCAACTGTAAACTTTAAGTTGTTAAGGTATTCCTATTAATATGAATTCTTACATTTTTCCCAGTCTGGATTCTTAAAAACTTCCTCTAAACCTGCTGTGATTAATTTAGGAGACATGGGGTCTCCCTGTCTAACTCCTTTCTCAATCGGAATTTTCTCACTATCTTCATTTAGTTTTAGGACTGCTGTACCTCCTGTATAGATATCTTCAAGAGTTCTAACGTGAGATTTAACTATTCCTTTTATTACTGCTGAGGTTTTGACAGAATCGAAAGCTTTTTCATAGTTTGTAAATGTCATACATATGGGTTTGTCATAATATGTTGATGTTTACATTAGGTGGTTAATTACATGGATATGATCTGCCCTTAAATTCTCACTTCTAATGCCTGCCTACTCTCTTGGTTGATTAAAGTCCAGCTGACTCTATATTCGGCCTAATATCATCTTTGTAAATATTCTATATATGACTTAAAGTAAACTTATTGGCAGGTAATTTTCCAGGTCTTCCATGCCTCCATTTTGAGAATTAGTACAACTGAGCAAATATAAGCTTGAATATCCTGAAATTTGAATGCCTATCGATGCAGTACAGAAGAGAACGCATAATGGTTGATTTGTTTAAGGAGAGATAAGAGAAGACACACACACACACACACACACACATATATATATATATATATATATATATATATATATATATATATATATATATATATATATATATATATATATATCAAAATTCCGTAAACATACACGCGATAAAAATATTATCCTTCCTATATCCAACGGCTTTTATTATAATTCAATATGAGAATTTATATTTTGTTTTGGAAATGAATAATAGATTTCTTATATGGAATGGGAAAATATTAGAAAAATAATTGAAATCAGCCATGCATGCCTTGTGCTATATTCATGATCTTTATTTAGATAGGCAAAACATAGGATAAATATGAATTCGGTTATTATTTAGATAAAAAGAATATGAACCAATCTCTCTCTCTCTCTCTCTCTCTCTCTCTCTCTCTCTCTCTCTCTCTCTCTCTCTCTCTCTCTCTCTCTCTCTCGATGAATTTCATCCTCATTTTTTTTATTATCTTCATGACATTCATTATATTTTCTGTACTATAGAGTCCATTCATGATCCCTCAGCAACCCAGTGTATTAATGTAGCTGAGATTATTGCTTTGTCTATCTATCTATCTATCTTTATATCTATCTATCTATCTATCTATTTATCACCCATTTTTTTTCTTATCGGGTATTTACATCCTTCTCCTCATATATCCTACCCTCTTCAGTCCTTGACCTTGTCGTGGCGCTTGATACTTTTCAATTACATGCTCATTTCACTAACTTGAGTCACCAAATCTTTTCTCATGACCGAACCACCACAAAGTGCTCTTATCAGCTCTTCCACCTATGTTACCTTTTTCGATATACATTTGTAGTTATCCTCTTCACTGATACAGTGGTAAGGAAATCGTCTGGCATTCGCATGGCGGCAGATCGAGTGCCACCTCGACCAGTGAGTTTAATCTGTTTACCGAGGATATTACTGCTGTGGCTGTGGACCATAGCTGGGAATTAGGCTTGTCTGGCTGACGTTCTGTTGAGCATCTCTTCAGATAAAATTAGAACTGAAACCAGACACCTGTAATCTTTAAGGCACACTTTTTACATTATATATTTTCCTTCCAACATATAGAAGACGTAGACATTTCAATTCAACAGTTACATCTAAATCCCCATTCCACTTCCATAATGAAGAGTTGACTTAACAAATCCTTCGTAAAATTATTAATCGCTTTCCATTTCTCTTCCATAAATCCTTCTATCTTTCTTGCTTTTATTATTCTTTTATTCTCCTATTCTCTCATCTGGCCATCTTTTTTAATCATTTTGCAATGCCTCTGATTCAGATGGGGCCATTTTTCCTTAAAACTTTAGACATTCAAAGAACTTATTAATCTTTTGGAATTATTGGCGGAAGCAAAGTTTTCAGAACTGAATAACTCATGTAAAGTGCTTCTCGGTCTTATTCAAGTTGAATTTATCATGCACTTAAATTCATAACTGAATGTTTGAAAATGGGGATAAAAATATGAATGATAGTGATGCCTTGGCAAAATGTTCAGTGCAGATAAACAGACGTCTTGTAAGTGATCTCCTCCTTCTGCAAATTCTCATCATCATTTCCACTCTCAATCATTAGCTTCGCTTGAGAAGATAAGTTCAATTTTCTCTGAAGCCTTTATCCCCAGGCGGGTTGCTTATAAATTTGAAAGCCTCCTTATATTTAGTCTTTTGATGTAATTATATTTGTATCAATATTAAAACTTGAAAATGCACTCATTAATGGGAATACAGACACATAGCCTACTTATGCAACCACGCATGCGCAAAATCACAGCTTAGACTTGAAGTAGTAGGACGTTAGGTTTAAATGTGCTCGTTAATTCAGTAAGTTAAGTGACATTAGGCTTGTTTAGAAGCTGATTGGGTGATCGGTAAACTATTATCAGAATCTGCGGGCGAATAAGTCTCTCGGACATCCATTGGGTAGGATGAGGGGTTAATAACTTCACCCCCTTTCACAATGGCTGAAAACTGGTTGAATGGTCCTTCCTGAGCCCCTTTCTCTAGGAGAAGAAAGGCAGCTGGGAAGTAAGGTCACTAAAAGATCTATACTTAAAATGGCTTTCTCATGATATATTCCAGAGAAACTTATCTTTATTTTTGTTCGAATTTAATTTTCATTACCTTAAAATATAATTGCCTGGTATTCCTCTACTATTTTAATTGAAATAGTATTTTGTTATCAAACCATTTCAGTGAATTGTTTCTGAAATAGGTGTCACAGGTAACCTACTATTTGTGCACTTTCATGATTTTGTTTTATATATCTTTTAGCTCTTGCATCAACCGTTCATAGGCAAAATCCCTGTAACTTTACTGGCAAAACAAGTGTCACTTAAAGGAAAAATCAGTGTCCCGTAATAAGCATAATCATGCCACTTAGTTGGTCAAATCCTGCCCCATATTTGGCGAAATCACTATCATTTATTTTGATTATGAAAATCATCGTTGCTTGATTTTTAAAAGCACTGCTACTTTAACTTACCAGTCACTAAATTGGCAAAATCACTACTACTTAATTGGTAAAATCAGGCTTTTTTTATGCGAAATAAGTGTCATTTACTTTGAAAATCACTGCAATTTAACTCTAAAAATCACTTGAAAATGATATGAACAAAATTATTCGTTATTTGATTCGTCACCTTGTAAGAGCTGAAAATATTTATTGCATATTTAATAACATCATTAGGAAAACAAACTGCTGACTAATGAGCTATTTCATACAATATTACCAAAGTCTAATTTAATTCTTATCAATTGTATAGATTACGGAAGACATTTTCAGTGAATACAAGATATTTTGTTGATAAATTGTAGATGTTGGTAAACAGAAAGAAGTAAATCTGGGAGTTAATACAAATTGGCCCTTGTATCTAGAAATAAGGTCAGTCTGGGTGTCGAGGAGTTGCTCTTTACATTTCCAGATACTTAAACTTCAAAATCTGCTATTTTTCTCCTGTTTATACACACACACACACACACACACACACACACACACACTCATATATATATATATATATATATATATATATATATATATATAAATATATTTGTATATTCATACATATGTGTGTGTGTATATATATATATATATATATATATATATATATATATATTTGTATATTCATACATATGTGTGTGTGTATATATATATATATATATATATATATATATATATATATTATATAATTTGTATATTTATATATATATTATATATAATTTGTATATTTATATATATACATATATATATATATATATATATGTGTGTGTGTGTGAGTGTGTGTGTGTGTGTGTGTTTTGGAGACAAAAATTATCCTCTGAGAGCCATTGATATAACGTGAAATTATTTGAGAGTAATTTCAAATCAATCTTCTTACATGATATAATGCCAGATATATGACATAAAACCACTATTATCATCACATCAAATTAGATATATTATTTGTCGCAATATTACTAAAACTAGCATTTAGAGAAAATTCAAAATTAGATTTTATACAAAATACAAATCTAAGCAATTATCTGCAGCTAGATATTCTTTCCCTTTGAATTTTTTTTTCTTTTTTTATTTGCATTTGAAACGCAAAATATAAGACCACTCGGTGCGAATTTGCCGAGGGGACCAAACATTCCGAGAATTAGGAATTTCATATTGTGAGACTGACTTTCTTTATCCTCGGTTGTAATGTGCCATATTGAATTTGTACGCATTTTTACTATGCAGATAAGTCGAAATATGAACGAATATATTTAGTTCGTACTTCAATTTACAACGCTTTAAATATCTCGAAAAATAACGATAGCCAAAAGGGAAATCGTTTTTTTATTTTTTTTTTTTTTTTTAATTGAAGGTGTGCTTTTATTATCTAGTGTTCAATTCAAGATATAAGACTAAAAGTTATAAATATATTTGGGAATCTAAAATGCCTGTGACTAATTCGTGTATCTTACCCAAACATCAAAGTGTCATTAGAAATACAACGACTTTTTCGTCATTTGTTCTATACAGAAAAGAAAAGAAAGGATTCACAAAGGTTTTTCTATTCTTTTAAAGCATTTTTACAAAGAAAAAAAAATATAATTCCTAAGATTTCAGATATTAGGAAAAAAAAGCAAATTATCTTATTTAATGATTTTTCAAGTTGACAATACAATAATAGAATATTTACTTGCATATCAAGGATAGGAAGTATACACAACACCCTTAATGTAGGTTAAGTTACATTGGAATCAGTCTATTACTACACTATCCTATGGAAATGTCGATAATTGTCATATTTTCTTGTTCATCTAAATTCATTATATAATGTGTAACGTGTCTTTATTAAATTATGACTAATATATTCAGTCAAATTTAATTGATTTTTATCTTCGCGGATATTAAATAAACGGAGCAACCTTTTATGATCTGATTTAATTTTGTTTGTTGTAAAGGGACATCTTGCTAGAATACAATTAATAAGTAAAAAAGAAAAATTACACATTCCTCGTTCCCTTTACTCTAATCTTTTTCCTTTCATCTTGAATAAAATGTACGAATTCCAATACATATAAAAATATTCACTTTCTTGCTTTTATTTCATAAAAAACGAAAATTACACAAGACTTTAGAGAAAATGAAAATGAACACGTTGGACTAAAACCAAAAATACCGTTAACACAACAATTAGAAATATAAATCTTTTAAAAACTGCACGATAAAAGGTAATGAAAGAGATGGTTGGCATGAATGAGAGAGGAAAGGATGATATTCATGTGATGTGAAATTTGCTTTTTACTCCAGTTGATTTAAACGGTACCAATGAAATAAAGATTTAAATAATTGAGGGTTTATACATGTTCACTGAGGTAGGCTGCTATTTTTGTCGATTAAGGTATATGAAACATTCGGAAATATTTGATGTTTGCTATTATTTATTATACATAGTCATTCATTTCAAAACAATCTCACTCAAAATGTTTCAATGTAAATTATATTATTGTTTCGGTTGTTTTTTTATAATCATGTAGATTTTTGAAATTTGTATATAGTTTTTTTTTTTTTAAATAAAGAATTGTTTTTCTTTATACTATGCTCATATTAGAGGATGTTCAGTGAAGATGCTAAATAAAATGAAACAGAAATTCAATAGGATTTACACAAGCGAACGCATTTTCCTACCAGAGAAAGATTTTTTTTTTTTTTTTTGAGGAAAAAATATATAATAGGAAGATAACCTCTAAAAATTCTTCGAAACTCACCCTTCGGAACCACGTCCGAAACATTGATTAATTTAAACATAGATTATCCCTAAAACTTACATCAAATGTCGTGATTAGATATCGCTGTCTCTAATGTGCCAGGGTGTGTCCTTCACTCGGGCACAACAAGGACAATGATCACAATATATTCAGATTCATCCAATGAATAAATGAGTAATATTGTTTATGAGCTATTAATATCCTGGCTCAGGTCTGCCCTCTGACTCGTCGTATGGGGGTTGTTGTAAATAACTCTGTTATATCCTTATTTAGAACCTTCTATAATAGTTTTACATTATATTTGGCACTTGATTGTAATTATAAGATGACACAAAAGCAAATATGGTAAGTACGTACCGCATAGTAATTACGAAAAATAATTAAAAACAGGTTATTTTCAAATAAGATCTATTAAGAATATAATATAAATGAAGGTCTTGTTATATCTTATCAAATCGTAAGCAGTCGCATAATGTTGCACAAAGACAAAGGAAATAAGAATTTATTCCATATTCCATCAAGAATCCCCAGAGTTTATATAAATAAAATGAAAGATTGTACACCAACTTTTCTTGACATTAGTGCGAGTGAGCAGTTACCTTGCAACTGAGATACGAAGTAAAGGCAACTAACTTTATTTCAACAGACAGCAAGCTTATATACAAGAACCTCCAATGGAAAAAGATCACAAAAACTCAAACACCTCCATTCATGAAAAGACAGGCTTGAAGCTGTTTTGTTAACAGTGAGACAAAGAGCAAGATGTGCAATAAAAAAAAAATACCGTTACAGTGTACGAGTGTCTGAAATGTGTGCATGGCTCCCCCCTTAAAAAAGACACACATGTTAAATAGGACGCCCTGCTCTTGAGAAGCATAAGGTTGGCGGGTCATCTTGCAGGAGATACGCAAGTTTAAGGCGATCAATGGATACTCTGTCTTCTTTGACATGAATAAAGCAGGAGTAATTGAAGGCGTATGTACCGAAGGAGGTGGTGATGGCGGTCTTGACGATGTCTTCTGAGTAACTTTTCATGGGTACCTGATAATACCCCTTCAGGAGGTCGAGTGGGAAGAAAACCTTCACTTT
>NC_090750.1:52478993-52486795 GCF_036898095.1 Palaemon carinicauda | reverse complement strand
GATGTCCTGTGTGTAGTATAAAGTGTAGTTTTTTATAGAATATAATACAGTTTTTTATTTGTTCTACGACTTTTTTTCAAGGAGAAAGAATTACTGTATATCATTTGTAAAGATATAATTTGTATAAAAGGCCTATTTCCATGTTAAAAGAACTGCCATTAAGTCATTGATTCAATCATTACCCAAAGTCTGGTTGGCACCAGAGTTTCTTGTGTGTAATAGACATGAATAGTTTTGCTGATGTTGCTCGAAATTACCCGAACATTCAGTTACGTATACAAACAAGTCTTGATACGGTCAATTAAATAGGTATCTATTTATTGCGATTCAGGAATGATTTCACTCATTGGAAAGAACCACATGTGTTTTTGAGTACATATCAGTATGAAACCACAATGGGATTGCACAAATTCTCACAATGAGAGAGAGAGAGAGAGAGAGAGAGAGAGAGAGAGAGAGAGAGAGAGAGAGAGAGAGAGAGAGAGAGAGAGAGAGAGCTGCTACTATGGCCGCCAGTTTTTTAGTCGTGTTTTCTACGAAGATTACGACATTTTAAGTTAACTGAAGTGTGTAAACGGGACTTCATAGAAAGACTTTTACATAAGATGAACTGAGATAATTTGGGTAGGGTACAGTGCTTTTTTCACATTTTATACCATGGTATTAGAAGTTTATATAATAAAATCCTTTGGGAATATTAAAACTTAAAGTACCTGTGTTCTCGTAGCTGTTGATGATTTAATTGGCTTTTTATTCGTTCTGTTTTTTTCTAGATATAATCTTATTTCACACTTTAACACCATTGAGATTGTTGTTATTATTATTCAATTAAGAGTAAATGTGAAATTTTGTTTATTTAGAATAAAATTTCGAATTAAGATTCTCATAATGTTATTCCATTTGTTGAATTAACTTGGTGGATATAACCAAGATACGTGTCCCTTCAGATTTATTGACATGTGAATAGAATGAAGAAGCATTAGTTTTGTTCATACAGTTTAATTGAAATGGATCTAATTGAGGCGATATAATTATAGTTGTTCAGTGTTTAATAGAACGATGACCTTTGAATTTAAATTATTATCATATTGGTACCTTACAATATGAGTAATTCTTCTTAGGGATCACTGTTGTCTTTGCAGTACTCAGGCTTTTTTTTTTCATAAAACTTCAAATATCTGGTTGTAGTAAGTTAATTCTTTAATTATTGGTGACTGTTAAGTGAAATTACTATTTATATAGTACAAATCATAAACAAAAGACTTCAGTAGATGGTATAAACACATACTATACATGCCTAATCACTGACAAAAAAAAAAAAAAAAAAAAAAAAAAATACAAATGCAGACTGAGTTTATTGGTAGAATTTTAGGTGTATTTAGAACTGTCCAAGTCCTTTATTACTTTTATTGATTGCCAAGCTGCAATACTGATGGGAATAGCAAAACTGCCCATCAAACGAAAGCATAACATTGCGTCAATGAAATAAAGCCAGGAATGAATGATAAAAAATAAATCAAAATAAAACATATCAAGATAGATACTGCGAAATAGACAAATGACACACTACAAGCGTTCCTTAGTTATAGAAACACGTACACAAAAAAACTTTAAACAAGCAATTAGATAGATCGCCAAAACAAACTCCTTTAGGTATATGGCAAAGTACCCTTTATTATTGACAACAGTCATTAAAGCACGCTAACTGGATCTTAAGGGTTTGATTACATTTGTGACAGTTGAATATCGATGTATATAATGATAGATATATATTTTATTGATATTAATTCGTAACCGTCTATTATCAAATTTATAATTTACATGAAAAGAGATATTTCAATATCTGAAAACAGAAAATATCGTAATAAAAAAGTAATAATATTTAACTCATTGCGATAAAAGTTTCATTATAAAACCAAATATAGATCAATAGAGGAACCAAACAAAACTTGCAAGGTTGATATGAATATAAATAAATTTAACTGACAATAAAAATTTCACCAATAAGTAAAACATAAAGTATGTAGAATTTTTTTGAAAGATAATTGCATGTCTTACCATAATGTGTATACCATTTCTAATGCACATGAGAAATACAGGAAGAAGTCCTCTAAACTTTCTTTAATAGGCTTAGATGTAGACTGAAATATTAATAATACGGCAAAGTTCATGAGTAAGTTATCTTTTAAACCACCTTTATGCATCGCACTGGCAAATGAGAGAGGACTGATTCGTGATCTTTGTGTTTAATCATTATTCCTGGGTAAGCGAAATTAGAGCATTAAACTACGAAGGTAAAAGGCTTTCATACTGCAGATAGCAAAGTTCGCATAACGTAAAGAAATCAATATATATATCTAATTTCTTCAACTAAATTGAAGAGGTTCTTTTGTCCTAGGTGATGAAAATATATTCACGGGATCAACTCTAAAATAAAATGTCCAGGCTTAAGCCCCCCTGACACTTGCGCGCATTTTTGCCACGCACTGGCACGCATTGATGCGCGCCAGTGCATGCCACTTTTTGGCATGCACTGGTGTTTTTCGCGCACTGTTCACGACCAGTTCACTCCAGTTCGCGCATCGTTCACGCAACGTTCACGCGACGTTCACGCGATGGCACGAATTGGCACGCGTAGTTCGCGCATCGTTCACGACACGTTCACGCGAGTTCACTCATCATTCCGCATCGTTTCCGCATTGGTCACGCCAGTTCACGCCAGTTCACGAATTGGCCACTCCATATAAAAACGGGGCTTCTCCAACCCGAGGACATTCTTGGATTGGGTTCGGAAGAGACAACAATGCTTTCTGTCAGAGACACCATTGCATTGAGGAGAAGAAACGTATCTTTTTCGTTTGTATTTTTTGTTGCCCTTTATTTTAGTTTCAATAAAAAAGCATTTGATTTACATATAAATAGCAGACATGAAATATGTACAAGTATTAAGAAAGCATTTTATTTTAACATTAAAAGCAGGAAACATGAAAAGTTTTTAGGCTGTTGATTTTAAGGTAATAGAGAAAAAAGTGTGTTGAAATAAGAAATCATTTTATTTTTACATTAAAACTGCAAACAGAAAAAATTTGTTTTGCCCTTCATTTTAAGGTAATAAAGAAGAATAAGTATGTTGATGAAATAAAACATCATTTTATTTTTACATTCAAACAGCAAACTTAAAAATTTCTTGGGTTTATTTTTCAGTTCATTTTTATTCAAAACAAAAGTTTTGGGTCTTGATTGGTAATAGAGGAAAATAAGTGTGTGCATGAAATAAGACATCATTTTATATTTACATTCAAACGGCAAATATAAACAATTATTAGGTTTATTTTTCTTTCCTTTTCATTAATTTTTTCGTTTCCTTTTTGTTTCTCTTCATTATAAAGTTATAGAAATAGTTTGAAATAAGACATCATTTTATTTTTACATTCAAACAGCAAATATAAAAATTTATTAGGTTTATTTTTCTTTCCTTTTCATTAATTTTTTCGTTTCCCTTTTGTTTCTCTTCATTATAAAGTTATAAAAATAGTTTGAAATAAGATATAATTTTTTTTTCACATTAAAACAGCAAATATAAAAATTTATTAGGTTTATTTTTCTTTCCTTTTCATTAATTTCTTCGTTTCCTTTTTGTTTCTCTTCATTATAAAGTTATAGAAATAGTTTGAATTTTTAAGATATAATTTTGTTTCACATTAAAACAGCAAATATAAAAATTTATTAGGTTTATTTTTCTTTCCTTTTCATTAATTTTTTCGTTTCCTTTTTGTTTCTCTTCATTATAAAGTTATAGAAATAGTTTGAAATAAGATATAATTTTTTTTTCACATTAAAACAGCAAATATAAAAATTTACTAGGTTTATTTTTCTTTCCTTTTCATTAATATTTTCGTTTCCTTTTTGTTTCTCTTCATTATAAAGTTCACGCCACTTCCCGCATCGTTCACTCCAGTTCACTCCAGTTCACGCCAGTTCCCTCACTGTTCACTCCAGTTCACTCCAGTTGGCGCATCGTTCACGGCCATTTAGTGCGTGCCAATGCGTGCCACAAACTTTAAACATTTCAAAGTTTTGGGCCCGCATGGCACGCATTGGTACGCTCTGTCACGCGAGTTTCCGCACTGTTCACGACATTTTCACGGCTCGTTCACGTGAGTTCGCGCATCAATGCGTGCCAGTGCGTGCCACGAATGCGTGCAAGTGTCAGGGGGGCTTTAGTATACTATAAAATAGTGCCCTTGCGTCGGAATATCCTGATATCAATCAAAACTTTGGGTAACTTTCATCAACGTAGATTCAACTATTCATAAATTATGAAAATGTTACAAACTCATCACAATAGTTCGAGATAACTTGTCCTTCAGTTGTCTAGTTTCAATCACAATTTCAAAGGGTAGCGATTTTGGATATGAACGATTAAGAGAGAACAACGACAAACCCGGTTCTTATATATATATATATATATATATATATATATATATATATATATATATATATATATATATATATATATATGTCAAGAAAGAGAAAGATTGCACATTTCAATAATGATAAATATTACGCAATAGTAAAGCATAAGAGGATGCTGTCCGTTAACATTTGTCAGTTTATTTAGAAATGATAACTAATTCTTCATCTGTCTAATACCATATATAAAATTCTCTATAACTTATCATCAACTATGAGAGAAATTATTACGAAACGCAAGAGATTTTGGCGCTAATTCTCAAACTGTATGATAGTAATTCATTCCCGACCGGAAGACGTAAAATCTATTAGAAAAAAGCTGCAGTCCATCGACACATTTTGTTGCTAGTTGCTATATCAGTATCGTGAAGACGCAGCCTATTACCGTTCAGGAATTTAAATAGTTTATGAATGAGCATATATAATGTGTTTTTTTATTAATGGTATTTTTTTCTCGCATATATACTGGAAACATTATTTTATTCCATTTTTTTTTTAGCTTGTGTATGATGATTGTGTTTTTTACTGGCATAATATAAAGATTTTGTCGATTTTTGGTGCCCAAAGCAGATATGATATATTCTTTGTCCTCAAATCTGCAGAATGCTAAGAAACGTCTCAACACAAGACTTTACTGCTGGGGGTGGATTGGGTCTTATCAACTCGATCCTCTTTTCCATCACAGCCTTGAGTATACCAAGAAGGAAAAGGAGGAGGAGGAGGAGGAGGAGTAGGAGGAGAAGGAGACAAATAAGAAACTATATACTGGACGCTTCGGTAACAGAATAGCACTTAAGAATATTAAATTCTGGGAAAATTTCACCAAAAGTACTTTTAATCTAGAAAATCCTTAAATAGTATTCACGTTCAAGACTCAGAGAGCATTTAGAAAGCTTAAAATATATAAAAAAAAAATTACCCAAGGACTCAAAATAGCTTATTGTCTTCATAAAGAAAACTTTTTAATTATTTTTGCATGGTAAATCTTCGAATTACGTCAGTCAATACGAATGATATTCTTGGATGATATATATGTATGAGTCACCAAACTATGTTTTATTTAAAAATAAAAGACACCGTATTAAAATGTGACGAATCAAGTTTTAATACTATATTTCCATCAACCAAAATTAAGAGAAGATATGTTTTATTATATTGAAAGTTTGTCAAATTTTCTTGATGCTAATAACTGGAGATTTATTATCCCGAAAGAATAAAAACAAAATGAAAACCTAACAAGAAATAAAAGGATCATCATTATTATTATTATTATTATTATTATTATTATTATTATTATTATTATTATTATTATTATTATTATTACTTGTTAAGCTACAACCATGGTTGGAAAAGCAAGATGCTATAAGAGAGACACTTTAACCATTAAAAGAAAATATATTAAGAACAGTAACAGCATTAAATTAGATTATTTATAAACTGTTGAAACTTCAAAACACATGAGGAAGAGAATTAACAAAGAATAAGGTGCACGAGTGTACCCTCCAGTAAAAGAACTCTACCCTAAGGCAGTGGAAGAGCATGGTACAGAAGCCTTGACACTGTCCAAGAGTAGATAATAATTGTTTAATTTTGGAGTGTCCTTCTCCCAGAAGAGCAGCTTATCATAGCTTAAAGAGACTCTCCTACCGTTACCAAGAGGAGATTACCCACTGACCAATTACAGTGCAACAGTAGACCCCTGAGCGAAGAAGAACTGTTTGGTAGTGTCAGTGTTGTCAGTTGTATGAAGACAGATAAATGTGTAAAGAATAGCCTAATTATTCGGTATATGTGTAGGCAAAGTGAAATTAGCTGAAACCGGAGAGAATGTTCCAATGTAGCCCTGTCTGGCAATTCAAAGGGAAACTTCCTAGTGGTAGTATCTCAACGGGTGGCTGTTGCCCTGGTCAACCTGCAACCTATAAAACATTGAAACATTGCAGTTATTAATATTTTACTTTAATTCATCCGACTAACTTTTGGAAATATAATTTTTTTTTTTTTTTGTAAACACCAATTAATTTCATACTGCATCATATCGCAATCGTGTGTTTCCTTGATTGAAAATTAGATATAACCAGAATGAAGACCTATGCACCATGGTATTCCATTTTCTTACGTAAAGTTCTCTTTTTTGAGGGTGCACTTGGGCACAATATTCTATCATATTTCTCTTTCTCTTGTTTTTTTTTTTTTTTTTGGGGGGGGGGGGGGTTTCAAATTATATATCAAAGATCATGTTCAATACTGTTACTGTTCTTAAAACATTTTATTTTGATTGCTAATTACTTCTCTTGTAGTTTTTTTTATTTTCTTGTTTCCTTCCCTCACTAGGCTATTTATTATTGTTGGAGCCCTTGGGCTTATAGCGTCTTACTTTTCCAACTAGGATTATAGCTAAGCTTAAAATAATAATAATAATAATAATAATAATAATAATAATAATAATAATAATAATAATAATAATAATAACACAGACAAATAATTTCATGAACTCTGCTACTCTAAAAGTTAAAATTTTTACAATGGAATTACTTATTTAATAAATTCGGAAACTAGAACGAATAGAAAATTAGAAATGGTGAGAGCTAACTCTGCCATTTGCAATGAAATATGATTAAAGGTTCATTAATTAGTGACATTTGAACAGAACAAACCCGCCCCTTATATACTGTAATTTGTTATGAGGAAAATAGGAAAAGTTATGACTTAAATATATTCATCCAATTGAAACGAAGGGAATTTAAAGCCATAAATGGAAATAGTATCGAGAATTCTAAAGTATCATCCATATAAAAATATATGTCCTGTGTTAAAAACATGTACCAAAACGGAAAAATATTCTCGGAATATAATGATAGGATTTCCCAAATGATTTGTTTTAACCTTTTGCACTCCGCTGAAGACAGCAAGAATATTCAACGACGCAAACAGAGACATGAATATTCGAATCGGTACAGAAAGCTAATTGCTCATCTTAAAATCCATCAGCTGTCAACTGTCCGGCATAGTGACTTTAGCATGCCAATGACAGTAATGACTATTGATAAGGAAGTTCTTGATAAAAAAAAAAAAAAAAAAAAACCTGAAATGCACTGCGAGATTAACAGTTGTCTCTCATGTTTCGTGTCCATAAATGAAAATTATTTTGTTATGATTGTTATTTAGTATGATATATGATCTTATGCTTAAAACTGTTACGGTAAAGAAACCTTTATTGATCACATATTTACAAAATTTTGTCTGAAATGTTGGAAAACATAACTCTATAATATACAGTATATGAAGATGTAAAAAATAATGAGGCAGTAAATAAAAAAAAGAAATAT
>NC_090750.1:52466493-52476493 GCF_036898095.1 Palaemon carinicauda | reverse complement strand
AGTATATTCATCTCAAAATCAATGAATTAAAAGAAAAAAAATATAAAGAGAGAGAGAGAGAGAGAGAGAGAGAGAGAGAGAGAGAGAGAGAGAGAGAGAGAGAGAGAGAGAGAGAGAGAGAGAGAGAGAGAGATTGCAGGTAAGGAGTAATTACTACCTGAACTACACTTTTTTCGAAAAAAAAATATATATAAAACTTTGACTATTCTACAATAAAATGAATTCTAGTTTTATCAATGTAATCCTGAGAATTACTTTATATAATCCAGTAATATTTCCGTTGATGAAATGTTGGCAAGGATACCCAGGAAGATAAATTTGTATTTACGAAACTCTCTAAAGAATAAAAGGAGAAAAGAACAGGAGTAAGGAAGTAATTCAAAGTAGCAAGAAAAGTCTTTTCAGGCTTTCTGGACTGAAAATGTCGCTGGTATGAGACTGGAGGATATTGTTTAGGATCCCGAGAAATGATAGATTTCATACTTAATCAATCTCTCTCTCTCTCTCTCTCTCTCTCTCTCTCCTCTCTCTCTCTCTCTCTCTCTCTCTCTCTCTCTCTCTCCCATAACATCATTATCAACTCTATATGATTTATCACGTAAAAGCAACAGTTATTTCAGATTTTTTATCCTAATTACTGAAACCTAAAAGCTGACTGGGTTCAATTAATCCTCATTGATTCAAATCATATCTTTCAAATGATATTAATGACATCGTTCCGGTTCACTTCAAATGAACGTTTTCAGTTGTAAATTAATTAAAACCAGCTACAGATTCAAAAACAACATGTTTTTTTTTTTTTTTTTTTTTTTTTTTTTGAAATATGAATATTTCGATAATTGAAAGATCTATAAATTGTAAGAAAATTATAACAGAAACCAAAATGTAAAATAATTCTTAAGTTTCTTAGTTTCATTCTATATACAGTACTTATTTATCTCTTTAGACAAAATGGACAGAGGATTATCTGATAGACGTGTGAAATATCTCTCGCTAATATCATCGCTTACGCAATTTCTTATACCAAAGACAGGATGCCGTTGTTTTTATTTACATGGTATCCATGGAGTGTGTTATTCCAAGCACATGAAAACAATAAAATATTTTGTTCAAATATTCCATAAGGTATTGCAAGTTTATGAATAAATCAACTAAACTGAGTCATGTGTACTTAAACAATGATTGTTCCTCTACCTATTACTATGTAGAACCCCATCCAAATGATTAGCGACTCAACAACACGGATGAGTTATTATCCGTCTTTACCCCATTTTTCTTGTCATATCGGATTCGTATCGATAGTTGAAGTATCGAAATAGAACTAATAATAATTCCGTTATAATTAGTATTTCCACTTACGCTTTACTCAATACTTCAATTTCTATTCATTTCGGGCTGGTTCATCAGATACTGACGTGAATGGAATGATGCCCTTAGTAGAAAATAGTGTAAGTTCAAAAGCTATTTACATAATATTGCCAGGAATGGTAATTAAATGTCCTTTTCAGGTGCAATTTGGTTTATATATTTACCTGGTACCAGAGACTCATCCAATGAAGAGTAGTAGACGGAAAATTCTCAAGTTGAATACATACCATTAGTAACTTTAAATATTAGGAAAGTGTTTATTAACCAATTAGCCAAGTGCAGTATAGAAATGTCTAATAAATGTAACTTACATGTGAATGTTGGCTTTTATAACTGTAAGAAAAGGGATACATTATGCTAAAAATCATTTTTTTTTTCCATTGACTGGAATGTTGAACTCATTTTCTATCCTTAAAGGGTTTGACAACAGATAAGAATGTTACGTTCTTTTTTTCCAAGTTCTCTATTACTATTTTCCACGGCTTGTCAAATGTCATTAAAATTAATTAACAGCAAAGTGAGGTAGCAAAATAATTGACTATATATTCATTAATAACACCCATCAGTATGAATGGCAATGGCTATATCATCATTTTCTTCTTTAGGTTTTGGAATTTACTTGATGGAAAATATGAGTTCTCCTCGATAATGACTTTAATGTGTTTCGTAACAAGCACATTATGTGAAGTATTAATGCAAAATGCCCATCATGTTCTTGTAATGATCAACACTAGCGATTTTGAGATATTTTACAGATACATTATGGCAATAAGCCTTCAAAAATAAGAGTATAAAATGCTCATTTCACAGAAAATGGCCTCATTTTGCAGACTAGAGAAGAATGCTTTACGAAATGCCTCCTGCTACAATGTACATTCTGACGGTTTTCTTTTTTCGTTTTTTACTTCACCTTTTTTCTAGAAGATAATGTAAATGCTCTTTTGTTATTCACTGTAAGAAGTGTGGTATTTTTTTTTTTTAATGGCGGAATTTATAAACCTTTGTAATAGATACTCTGCATCTGAGGGCCATTTTCTTTCAGTAAATAGTTTGACCTCTGATAACGGTGGCAAGTAACGTATTTATGAAGAAATGTTGATAATTTGCAACAGTCTCACAAGAAATACACCTTATTTCCCTTTATAGTAGTCTTGGTTAGAGATACAGAAAAAATATTATCTAATGAAAACAACACTTTCATATGTATATCCTAGTAACTGCAAATTTTATTGAAGAATCTAAACTAACTTCATTGGAATTTTGTGTCTTGTCATGATTCAGGATTCATAAATTAAAGGTATATATAATTGTTTATGTTCAACGTCAACTGAACAGGAAATGACTGGCGAGGTGAATGCAAGTAAAGATTTTTCAGCAGATAACAAGGTCACATACAAGCACTTGCTTGTAGTAATGTCACAAAAAAGATGCAATGACAAGCTTAAACCGGTTGTTCTATTATCAGTGTGGAAGAGAGCGAGACAAAAATAAAATCAATAGCATTACACCAAATAAGCATGTAAGAAACATATGCGGTGCATGGCTCCTCCTCTAAAAAAAGATATACCAATGAGATAGGGCACCCTGATTTTGAGAGGCAAACTGAATGATGGTAATTTTTGCAAGAGATACGCAGGTTTTAGGCGATCAATGGAGACCCAGTCTTCTTTGCCATGAATATTAATTAGTAAAGCCTACATCAGGGCTTGTAAGCCTTGCTCCATGGATTAATTTTCCCAAAACAAGACGTAGGTGCTGGAAATTGTCGGAGGATGTTGCAGAAGGTAAGCATTCAACACTGACGACAATCCAGTCTCCATACATAATTTCGGCTGCTGAGAAATCCAGGGACTCTTTATGAATGGTCCTTAAACCAACGAGGACCCAGGGAAGCTGAGTAAACTAGTTAGAGTCATTGCAACATGACATCAAAGCTGCTATGAGGGTGCAATGAAATCATTTAACTATTCCGTTGACTGCAAGGTTGTAGGAGAATGTCTGTTCCAAGTAATATGTTCATGGATACCAAATCTCACTATCAACCATGAGAGTGAGGCAGATTAACATAAGGTGGACGTTGCAGTTTACATGGGTTCAGGTTAACAGGTGAAGCAGTCAATGACGTTAAGCAGGTAACACTGTCCATGCAATGTGGGTATGGACTCACTACGTTGATGTGAATGTGGGCAAAACAACGCTGAGGTTGAAAAAAAAGGGTCCCACTCCTGAATCCGTGTGTCAATGTACCCAATCCTTAGTATCCTTAATAATGTCATGCCAAATACAATTTTTCTCCAATTACGGTGCAGTAGATCATTGCGAGGGATGTGAAAGGCCATGAATGAGATCATACATCCGTCAGTGTATGGGAGCAGATATCTATGGTCGTGGTCTATTAGTACTGTACTGACATCACAGAGAATGGTAGCACTGAAGTCGTCGAGAGCGACATGTTCCCAATAGAGGGATGAGCATGATGTCCTACATATGAGTACTTGGTATTAAGGGTCTTTTTGTTGGGCTTCTGCCATGGCATTGTAATCCAAGTCCACGGGAATGGCAGACAATATGTTTATTGACAGAGCATCGACAATGGGATTCATTTTTCTGGCAACCAATTGAAGGGTGCAATTGTATTCATTCACAGCAGAGAGATGTAGGCGTTGAGGGGCAGACCAGGCGTCAGACTGTCAAGTAAAAGTATGCAATCGAGGCATGTGGTCCATGTGAAGGATAGAGGGCGTACTTTTCAATCAGTGACGAAAATCGTGGACAGCCAAATGCATCACCAGCAATTTGCGGTCGAAAGTAGAGTAGCCTGATTCTGCCTTGGACAGTTTTCTATTGAATAAGCCCAATGGACGTGGCAAGCTGCTTGAGCGACATTGCTGTAATCACTGGAGAGAAGGAGAGTGGCATGTGGCACAGGAAAAGTTAAAGCAGTATTCCTTGCGTTACAGAAGGCTGTTTCATGAAATGGTCCTCACTTTAGATTTATTGGTTACCCTTTATGGAGCTTATATGCAAGAGGGGCCAAGAGTGGTGGCAATGGTTAGTAGGAACCGGTGATGGTAGTCTATCATGATCAAGAATTCTTGCATTGGTTTGACGACTGAAGGCATGGGGAAATTATGAAGAGCTGCTATCTTCTCGGTAGGCACCTTCAATAGTAATGCAGTGCTATAAAAATTATAATTTGTTGGAGACAAAGGTACACGTGTCGTACCAGACTACAAGGCCATTCCGTTGTAGGTTGTCGAGAACGATGAGGAGGTTAATGGGATATTCCTCTTTGGAGGAAAAAATAAATATGCAGTGTACATAACATATGCAGAAGGGGATGCTCCCTAAGATGCCATCAATGAGGTGTGCAAAAGTGGCCCCAAAACAGAGTTAATTAAAGGTGTATGTACCAAAAGGGGTGGTGTTGGCGGTCTTTGGGGATGTTTTCTGTTTTTATGGACACCTGATAATAGCCCTTTAAGAGATCGAGCATGGTGGAAGCAATTGCTTTTTGCAAGTAGGAGGTAATGTTGTTGATGTTTGCTAGCAGGTAGTGATCCATTTTTGTTTGCATGTTCAGACGCTTACAATCCCTACAAGGGTGCTAGGAACCATCCTTCTTCAGGGAGAGATGTTAGTGCAAATACCATTTGCTTGAAGGCTATAGCAAAGACTCATTTCCTCCATTTGTGAAAACAATTGTTCAGCAACTGCCAGAGCACTCCGCGGTCAGATGTCTGAATCTGGCAAACATTGTGGGTTCCATCATCTTGATAAGGTGATAAATACTGTGCTTCACAGAAATCATGGGTGTTCTGCAATGGAAGACTTCTAGGAATGACATCAGGAGGCGGAAGCAGGCTTCCGTTGGTGCACTGATGTGGAGTGCAAGGTCAAAGAGGCCGGAATGAGGAGTTGTTGAAGAGTATGAGTCTGTGTTGACTAATTATCGATGCCCCACATCAACCTGAAAATGGAAATGTACAAGGAAATTCACACAGGGTAGTGGCAATGTTACTTCTGCAGCAAGGAACTTCCAATGGTGTATGGCACTCCCAAGATATAGTGTTAGTGTTTCGTACCTGAGGGTTGGGACCTTAGATCCCTTGGCAACAACCAAACTCATCAGCAGGCTTGAGATGACTATAATGTGACTTGGAGAGTGACTTTGGTAGAAGGAAACAGCAAAAACCAGTTTAAACCAAAAATCGCACTCCCATGCCTGTATCTTCTAAGAAGAAACGATTAGTAACAGGAGAGGACACCGTCACAAGCGATATCTTAGTTACACTTTTATTGGTCACTGACAACTGTCCTCACTTTTCTTCACAACAGCCACAAATTTGGAGTGGTAGTAGCAAAACTGAGGATGATGGGTATTAGTAAATGGCTGGTGCAGTCATTGGTTGGGGCTTGAGCAAGGGGTGGCATAAGGGAGTGGTACCTGGATTTGTAGCCAGCAGGCTATTTCACGGGACAGTCATCTGTGTCTTATAGCTTTCACGTCAGCTTCAGCTAGTGTTCTCCTCTTTGCTAAGGCTGGAGGCATTGCTGGAGAACTTGAAGGTGGTCTCCTGGTCCTTTATGGACAAGGCATTGGAATAGGGGATGGTGGCGAATACAGGTTTGGTTAGGTTTTGTACCCAAAGCCACAAAGAAGGTTCGATTTCGTAAGGAGAGCTGTCTGTGGCAGATTGCAAGCGGGTGATACTGGGAAGGTGAGCAATACTGGTCATTTCCCTGAGGGCAAGCAAAGACCTTAGGGCCTCCAACGGCTGTTGAGACAGCTGAAAAAGGTTAGCTATACAGGTGACTGGTAATGGTGAATACAACTCCAGGAGGTTGCTTTGGAGGGCGTTGTATGCTTTTGCCGCAAAGCCTACCAGAGATTTCTCAGAAAGTGTCCTTTGGGATTGCCGCGAGGACATAGTCTGCTTTGCTGCTTGAGCAAGTTATGCCCATTTTGCAAAACGGAACTTCAGCATACCAGAACAAAGCACAGGCTTCTCTGTTGGTGAAGAATGTCAGTTTAAGCGATGCATCATCGGTTGCAAAGTCAGGATTGGAGGACGGCTCATATCAAAGGTAGTGTGTTGTGTTGGACGAAAACAGAAGGTGAATGTAAGAAATGTTTATTCAAAAGATGATGAGCTCATATAAAAGCAGTTGCGAGCAAGAATTAAAAAGAATTCAAACAAATCCAAACATGCGAGGGCAAGCTTAAACAGATGGTCTATTATCATTGTGGGAGAAAAAGAGAGTGAGAGATGAAAAATCTATAGCATTACGTTGTATGATCGTGTATGAAGCCCGTGCTTTACTAAACACAATCATTTGGTAAAATTTTATCAATGATATACTTTCATGGTTTTATTACCTTGACTAATTATGTATACCCACTAAGGTATGTACGTAGTTCTTAAGAGGTAGAATCTATTTCTGAGAGATAATTAATCCTTGATTGTTTTTTCTAGTTTAAAAAAAAAATTAATTCACTTTCAACTTGTTACGAGTGTAATTTCATTTTTGGTTTATTGAACCACATTTCATGCTTTGTTGAACCTTCAATAACAACTGACGAGAAGTGAAGTATTGTCCGCAATTTTATTGTTATCTCAATAGATCAATATCAGTCTAACCCTAGTTAGCAAGAGGAAATATGTTATAAATCCTTATTCTTACTAAAGCTTCAGTGATGGTCGACTTAAAACTTTTGTACTTGGAAACAAAGTGATGGCCTGTGCAAGTAGGTATGTTATCGGTGGGGGTTCAGTCAAAATCTTATTTTAATAAATCTTCAATCCAAAGGATTACTTTACGACCTCTACATTCTTACTCTTTGACTATATATATATATATATATATATATATATATATATATATATATATATATATATATATATATATGCACACATATATATATACATAAATATATATATATACATATATATATATTCATAAATATATATATATATATATATATATATATATATATATATATATATATTTATATATATTAAAGAGGACCTCATGGACAAACAATAGTATTTAGCTTTCTCAACACACAATTATATATATGTATGTGTGTGTGTTTTTGTGTATACACATTTGCACTATATATATATATATATGATATATATATATATGTATATATAAATATATGTATATATATATATATATATATATATATATATATATATATATATATATTTATATATATATATATATATATATATATATATATATATATATAAACATTTATAAATATATGTGTGATATATATATATGTATGTATATATATACATATATGTGTGTGTATGTTTCTTTGGGTGTTTAACTATACACTATATATATATATATATATATATATATATATATATATATATATATATATATATATATATATATATACATAATTAATTTATTATCTTATCACGGCAAATATCAACCATGTTGACATTTAATTTCGAATTCTACCTTTGGGAATGTGTACCCACTAGTAAGTCATTCATGATGAATTCTTCAGCCTGGTCAAAGTTTCGAACCTATTCCCTGAGGCTAAGCAAGACCTGCAGGGCCCACATTACCAATCAAACTTTCAAGAGAAATATAAGCCCATTTTGACTCCACTGTATATATTTCAGTCAAATTTAGGAATCTGGTTTTAGACTTGAAATCAACCCAAGACGACCATAATAGCTGTTTAGTAAGTTTGCAAAACTTGGTTCTTTATGATGAATATTTACTGCTAAAACTAGTAATTTCTGTCTATTTAAGTATCAACCACTATTATATTCCATGTCTAATTCTACAGTTTGTGAAAGTATATCTATTAGAAATTAATTTATGATAAATGCTTTTAGGTGGAAAAGGATTTTAACCTATGCCCTGAGTCAAAACAATGCTTTCAGTGTCCACTTTACCAAGTGTCTTATCAAGAGAGATAAAGTTCTTTTCATGTCCAGCATACATATTTGTGCTGAGTTCAGGAACCTGTTCTTTGACTCGAAATCAACCCCATCTCTACCATGTTAGCTTATTTTTCAGTTTAGCAACATGGGGTTATATATGATGGATATGTATTATTAACACATGTAATCTTAACCCATGTAAATACCAACAATAATGGCATTTAATATTGAATTCTATCTTTCTCCACTGAAATTCATTTATGATAAATGCTTCTGGTTGGGCAAGGATTGGTAACTGTGCCCTAAGTCGAAGCAATGCTTGCAGGAACCAGCTCACCAATCGATATATCAAGAGATAAAAGTTTTTTTCAGGTACACTGTGTATATCTCTCTTGATACTTCGATTGATGAAGTGGTCCCTGGAAGCATAGTTTCGACCCAGAGCATAGGTTCGAAACCTTCCCCAGATTACTAGCATATGTGGTTATATCTCCTCTTTTATCAACCCAGTACTTTCTTGGAAGTAAAGAAAATATTTCATCATCACATATCATATATTAGAATTGTAGATTTTAATCTTTATATACTATTGTGAACAAAGGAACTCCCAAGGTATGCCTGGAAAACAACTGCTAATATTTGACAAAGTTTAAATGAAATAATGCTACTGAATCTACTTGTGACGGATTATATCATATACATAGCGAATGCATTGTTTGACTTTTAAGGTGAGCATGAAAGCTAAAGAAATACGAGAGAGGAAATAGAAAATAAAATAAATTAAAACTTATCAACTTAAATTTTCCAAAACCAGTATTAAAAGGGGAGCTTCGCAATGAAATATAATCTGGCTGTCCTTGTTATTATCAGCGATGGCAGACCGCTTCTATTGTTTAGCTTTGGAAAACATTGCTATTTACTTCAGTGGCAGTGGCCCTTTTTGACACAAAGGGAGTATGGAAGAGTGATGAGTATTTCAAAACATAATCGAAAAGATTAGATATTAGAAAAATAGAAAATAAAAATAGGGAGAATATAGAAAAAGGTAAATTGAATTATAAATAAAGTAGACAGAGAAGACGCTACTCTTTGCAGGTATGTAGAAAAGAAAGAAAGCGAGAAGTGTTAAGGAGATGGAAAAGCCGTCGGAGGACCAATTTAAAATACTGCAGTTTGAAAGAGATAACGAAGAAAGAAAGATCAAGAGAGAAGAAAGACTGACAGCGAAGGAAGATAAAGAAAAAAGAGAAAGAAGACAGAAAAGAAATAAACGTGTTGGTGGGATGAAAAATACAAACCCACATCTTTAAATCTAATTTACTAAGACTATACAAACTATTCTCTTCATTTATCAAAAACTAGACTCTTACACATAAGACACATTAAAAAAATATATAAAAACCGCTACAGTTTTTATAATGATCTAACAATCGTCAAGTAACATTATTGTTTCACTATACACTGTATAATATATATATATATATATATATATATATATATATATATATATATATATGTGTGTGTGTGTGTGTGTGTGTATACATATATCTTTATATGTAGTCATATATATATACATATATATATATATATATATATATATATATATATATATATATATATGTATATATATACATTATATACACATATATATATACATATATATAAATGTATATATACATATATATTTATGTATATATATAATCATATATAAATATATA